>NC_134688.1:314963875-315263875 GCF_050947455.1 Rhinoderma darwinii
AAACAATACTCAGACAATGAAGGAAGGGACAGGGCTCTTCTTATAGTCCAGGGTGAGCATGGGAGCAAACAGTCAATCTAAAACAAGTATGTGCTCTGGCCCATTATGGCCGTGAATGAACTCGAGCGCGAAACTTAGTGGTCACTGCTGGACAGGACGGTCGCATGTGCTGGCATCCCTGGGGAGGAAGACGTCTGCAGTATGATAGGAGTCTGCGGTCTGCAACAGCGGATGTTACAGTATCCCCCCTCTTACGCCGCCTCTTCTTGGGAGAGGAACTTCTTAATGAGGGAAGGAGCCTTGACTTTCTCCTCTGGCTCCCACGACCTCTCCTCTGGACCAAACCCCTTCCAATCCACCAAGTAAAAGGCTATTCCTCTTATCCTCTTGAAGTCCAAGATCTCCTTGACCTCGAAAACATCGGCAGAACTGCAGGGGGCAACTGTAGGGCTAAGAGTCTTAGAGTAGCGGTTCAGGACCACAGGCTTCAGAAGAGACATGTGAAAGGAGTTGGGAATTCTGAGGGTAGCGGGGAGCCGAAGCTTATAAGAGACCGGGTTGATCCGCTGGAGGATCTCAAAGTGTCCGAGGAACCTGGGAGCGCATTTGCATGACCACACCCTCAGCCGGATATTTCTTGAGGACAGCCAGACCTTGGTACCTTGAAGAAACTGTGGAGGCTTTCTTCTCCTTCTGTCTGCCTTTTGCTTCATGCGGTCAACTGCCAGCAAAATAGAGGATCGGGTTTGCTGCAAGATCTGTAGAAAGTCTCTGAATGCAGAGTCAGCTGCAGGCACCTGGGACATACGGAGAGGAATTCGTGGATGTTGGCCCTAGACAATAAAGAATGGTGTAGAAGCAGTGGACTCACTTGTGTGGTTGTTATAGGACAACTCGGCCGAAGGAAGAAGCTGCACCCAGTCATCATGCTGCCTGGAGATGAAGTGTCGTAGATAGTTCTCCATGATTTGGTTGATCCTCTCGACTTGGCCATTGGACTGGGGTTGTTAGGCTGAGGAAAATTCCAACTTTACATCAAGGAGTTTGCAGACAGCTCTCCAAAATTTTGAGGTGAACTGTGCCCCTCCGGTCCGACACAATACGCAGAGGTAAGGCCAGCAGGCGGAAGATGTGTTGGATGAAGAGGTCGGCCAGTCGAGAATCAGAAGGTAGACCGGTCAGCGGAATGAAATGAGCCATCTTTGAGAATCGGTCCCCCACGACCTAGACCACACTGCATCCAGGCAGGTCCGTGACAAAGTCCATTGCTATATGCTGCAAGGGAGCATTGGGTACAGCCAGCGGCTGGAGCAGGCCAGCAGGCTTGGAGTGAGCAACCTTGTTAGCTGCGCACACCGTGCAAGACGAGACAAAGTCTATGATGTCTTTGGGCAGCGTGGGCCACCAGAAATTTTGGGCAATGAGGTCTCGGGTTTTACGGGCACCCGCGTAACCTGCCAGTCTGGAGCTGTGTCCCCAGCAAAGGATTCTCCTTCTGTCTGCCAAGCACACAAAAGTCCTCCCCGGAGGGATGTCTCTTACTTGCAGAGGGTTGACAAAGATAATGCTGGACGGATCAATGATATTTTGTGGAGACTACATGGTGTCCTCTGTCTCGAACGACCTGGAAAAGGCATCGGCCCTCACATTCTTGTTGGCAGGGCGGTAGTTGAGCTCAAACTAGAACCGGGCAAAGAGCAGCGACCACCTGGCTTGACGGGGGTTCAGTCGTTGGGCAGTCTGGAGATAGGCAAGGTTCTTGTGGTCAGTAAATATCAGGATGGGATGAACTGCACCCTCTAGTAGATGTCTCCAACCCTCCAGGGCCAATTTGGTGGCCAGTAACTCCCGATCCCCAATCGAGTAGTTGCGCTCCGTGGAAGAGAAAAGTTTAGTGTAATGGCCACATACCACTGCCTTGCCCTTGGGACCTCTCTGGAACAGAAGTCCGCCAGCACCAACAGAGGAGGCGTCCACCTCCAACTAAAACTGTCGAGATACATTGTGATGATGGAGGGCAGAGGCTAACGTGAAGGCACTCTTCAGGCTATTAAATCCGGATTCTGCTTCTGGAGTCTACACCTTGGCGTTAATGCCTTTTTTGGTGAGGGTGGAGAAGGGAGCTGCAAGTGAGGAGAAGTTTGGGATGAACTGCCGGTAGAAATTGGCGAATCCCAGGAAACGCTGCATGGACCTTCAGCCTTGAGGACGTGGCCATTCCAGGACGGCCTTTACCTTCGCAGGATCCATCTTGAAGCCTTGATCCGAGATGATCTAGCCAAAAAAGGGTAGTGCTTTTCTCTCAAACACGCACTTCTCCAGCTTGGCATACAGGCGATTATCCCTTTATCGCAGCAAAACTTGACGGACATGTCTCTGATGAGTCCAGAAAAAATTAAGATGTCATCGAGGTAGACCACAACACAAACATAGAGGAGGACACGGAAGATATAATTAACGAACTCTTAGAAGACCGCGGGAGCATTACACAGACTGAAGGGCATCACCAGGTATTCATAGTGCCCGTCTCAGGTGATAAATGCAGTCTTCCATTCGTCACCCCGGCGAATCCGGATTAGGCTGTAAGCCTCACGCAGGTTTAGTTTAGAAAAAAATCTTGACTCCTCGTATGCGGTCAAAAAGTTCAGAAATCATTGGCAACGGATATCTATTTTTGACCGTGATCTGGTTAAGACCCAGGTAGTCGATGCAGGGTCGAAGAGATCTGTTCTTCTTTTTGACGAGGAAGAACCCGGCCCCGTCCGGGGAGAAGGATTTTCGTATGAAACCCCTCTGCAAATTCTCTTTAATATAGACAGACATAGACTGAGTCTCTGGCAAGCAGAGAGGGTGTACCCTTCCACGGGGAAGGGATGCATCAGGAACCAGTTCAATAGGGCAGTCATACACCCGGTGTGGGGGCAGCGTCTCCGCCTCCTTCTTGCTGAAGACATCCGCAAACTGTGAATAGTGAGAAGGCAATCCTGCCAATGACTGAGACTGGGGAGGCTGGGCCGGATGTATCTGCCCCAGGCAGCAGTTGAGGCACTTGGAACCCCACTGGAGAACCTCTCCAGAATTCCAGTCCAGAACTGGGGCATGTAGTCGGAGCCAGGGCAGGCCCAGCAGCACACGGTTAACGGCCTTGGATAAGACAAAAAACTAGATGAGCTCGGAATGAAGGGTTCCCACTTGGAGCTTCAGTGGTTTGGTCACAGCTACAATCGGGTCTGGCAGAGGCAGTCCATTCACAGAGGCAATGATCAAAGGCCTCTCCAGGGGGGTTGTGGGAGACTGAAGAAGATCCACCAGGTCTCTCTGAATAAAGTTAGCTGCGGATCCAGAGTCCAGATAGGCAGAGACACGGTGCGTCTTTTCGTCGGACCCTATGGTCACGGGGATGGACAATTTAGAAGAAAGTCCTCCTTCACCCAGAGTTGTCTCTCCAACCGACCCTGGGCTCTGGGGCTTTTGATGCACAAGATGCACAAGATCCCGAGGTGCGTCTGCGTTGTCTCTCCTGGGTAGACCTCTTGAGATGGTCAATCTTCAAAGACTCCTTTGGAGAAATAGCTGATAAGGGCAGCAGGGGTTGCTGAAATGTAAGAGTCGGACTAGCGAGTCCTCCCTTCCGACGAGCCTCTTGGAGCCGTTCTCGGATCCTTATGTCAATCCAGGCCACCAGAAGCATGAGGTCATCCAGGGTAGATGGCAGATTTCGGGCGTCAAGCTCGTCCGTAATCATAGGGGACAGTCCCTGCCAGAATGTAGCCACCAAGGCCTTATATGTTCCATAACAACTCTCCCGCCAGGGTGCGGAAGTGAATGGCGTACTCGCCCACAGAAGTGTCTTCCTGGCGAAGGTTCAGCAGGGAGGCAGTCGCCGACGACACTAGTCCAGGCTCCTCAAACACCAAGCGAAATGTCCGTAGGAACCACTGGAAGTCACGGGTCTCTGGTCCTTGTCATTCTTAGATATGTTTCGCCCATGCTCGGGGCCTGCCAGTGAGGAGAGAGACGATGAAAGCGACCCTTGCGCCGTCCGTAGAAAATGCTCTGGCATACAGATTAATGTGGATCTGGCATTAGTTCAGAAATTCCCTGCAGGTCCTCACGTCTCCGTCATATCGATGAGGTAGTGGCAGAGAAAATCAGGGGTCAGCACTACCAGGAGGTGTAGTTAGAGGGTCCGTACTGCCAGGAGGTGTAGTAGGAGGAACAGCAGAGGCTATAGGAGCAGGTGCTGGAGGAACTGCAGCTTGCATGTCCAGCCGATGTGCAATAATGTTTAACGCCTGGAGAAGTTGGTCCTTTCGAGACCGCATCACTTGTGACGTCGTCATGGTCTTGGGTTGACCAGTGGGGTCCACGGCCTGAGCGTACTGTCACGATCTGCGGGTATGTGGACCCACTGGGCCGTACCACAGTAGCAGTATAGCAACTGGCCAATACAGAGTACAAAAAAGTGTATAGTTCAAGCAAGGGTACCTGTGGTGGTTCAGATAGTAGCGATGACTAGGCTCAGATGGGACCTTGGCAGCAGACATTGCGTGGTGTAACACCGCAGACAGATCGGTGATACATCATGACCCCAACTCTTTAAGGCACAGGAACAAGGTAGCATAGGATACAGGTAGCAGGTACAAGAACACGGGGAACTGGAAGACACCAAGGGACCGTTTGCAAAGACTAACACAAACAACGCTCAGGCAATGAAGGAAGGGGCAGGGCCCTTCTTATAGTCCAGGGTGATCATGGGATCAATCAGTCAATCTAAAACATGTGTGTGCTCTGGCCCATTAAGGCCGGGAATGAGCTTGAGCATGCACCCTAGTGGTCACTGCAGGACAGGACGGCCGCATGTGCTGGCATCTCTGGTGTAATGACGGGGTAGGGAGACAGACAGGTGAGCCATAATCTACCCGCCAATCAGTCCCTGCCTACTTGCACGACCCGTCCTAGGCAACGGCGTACAACTGAGCGACGGTCCCTACGCTCAGTAGGTGCACGACAGACAAACAGACAAGGGTACACAGAAGCTAAGGGAAATGGGGCAGCTGCCCACGGCAACACCGTGAGCAACAAGAGTAGTCAACAAGCCGAGTCAAACCAGGAGTGTACGAGGTACCAAACGCAGAGCAGGAGTGTAGTCAGTAAAGCCAGGGTCAATATGAAGCAGAGGTCAATAGTAATAGCTGGAACAGCAGAGCCAGGAAACAAGAGAGAATAACAGGCAAAGACAAGAAGCAAATGAAGGTATACATAGACCGAGGGCGGGAGCAAGCTCCGTCTGGCCAGGCTGTGATAGGTTCTCCCACTCCTCAGCCTACCAGCCTGAGTGGTAGCAGATCGAGTCCCTCTATCAGACCTAGGAGCAGATGCAGACTGATTAACCATGGGCGCCGACATAGAGGCTGTGTCTGGCAGATCCTTTACAGTACCCCCCCTTTTATGAGGGGCCACTGGACCCTTCCTAGGTGGACTTGGCTTATTGGGGAACCAAAGATGGAACCTCCTGAGCAATACCCCAGCGTGAACATCCCGGGCGGGTACCCAAGTCCTCTCCTCAGGCCCATATCCTCTCCAATGGACTAGGTACTGGAGGGAGCCTTGGACCATCCTGCTGTCCACAATCTTGGCCACCTCGAATTCTACCCCTTCAGGGGTGAGAACAGGGACCGGAGGTTTCCTCGAGGTAACCAAGGACGGGCAGCAGCGTTTCAGGAGGGAGGCATTTGAAAAGACGGGGGTAACTCCAGCCGGAAGGAGACGGGGTTAAGGACCTCAATGACCTTGTACGGCCATATAAACCGGGGAGCAAACTTTTTTAATGGAAACTTAAGGCGCAAATTTTTGGAAGACAGCCACACCAGATCCCTGACCACAAACAAGGGGTTAGCAGAATGTCTTCTATCTGCCTGAAAATTTTGTATGCTCTGGGACGCCTCTAGGTTTTTCTGAACCTGGGCCCAGACTGTGCACAGTTCCCGATGAACGACATCTACCTTGGGATTGTTGGAACCACCAGGTGAAACGGAGAACCGTGGATTAAACCCAAAATTACAGAAATACCCCTGACGAGTTACTGACACGGTTATTAAGGGAAAATTCGGCGAGGGGAAGGAAGGAGACCCAATCATATTGACAGTCGGAGATAAAACATTTGAAATATTGTTCTAGGGACTGATTAGTCCTCTCAATTTGGCCATTAGTTTCAGGATGGAAGGCCGAGGAAAAGGACAGATCAATCTCCAACTTTTTACAGAAAGCTCTCCAAAACAATGAAACTAATTTTATCCCTCTGTCAGAAACAATATTCACAGGAACCCCATGGAGACGCAGGATGTGTTTAACAAATAAGGTAGCTAACGTCTTGGCATTGGGTAGTTTCTTGAGGGGCACAAAGTGGCACATCTTACTAAAGCGTTCTACTACAACCCACACCACCGACTTGCCTTGAGATGGAGGCAGATCGGTGATAAAATCCATGGAGATATGGGTCCAAGGTCTCTGGGGAATGGGCAAAGAACATAGTAAGCCCGCTGGTTGGGACCTGGGAGTCTTCGACCTGGCACAAATTTCACAAGCGGCGAGGTAGGCCTTAACGTCTTTAGGCAACCCAGGCCACCAATACTTTCTAGCAATGAGGTGCTTGGTACCCAGGATGCCTGGATGGCCAGATAGTGCAGAGTCATGATTTTCCCTGAGTACCCTTAGCCGGAATTGCAGGAGAACAAACAGCTTGCTCTCAGGAAGGTTCCCAGGAGCTGAACCTTGATCAGCCGCAATTTTGGAGACTAAGTCAGAATCAACAGAGGATATTATTATACCTGGGGGCAAAACACATGCAGGATCTTCCTCCGAAGGAGGGCTGGCCATGAAGCTATGCGACAGTGATTGAAGAGATCAGGAATCAAAGGAAGGGGATACTGGTTCCTTACAGTTACTTTATTCAAGTTTCGGTAATCGATGCACGGCCTAAGACCACCATCCTTCTTCCCTACGAAGAAGAAGCCAGCACCTACCGGAGAAGTAGAGGGGCGAATGTAACACTTGGCCAGGCTTTCCTGGATATATTCTCTCATGGCCTCACGTTCGGGACAAGGGAGATTAAATATCCTACCCTTAGGGAGCTTAGCTCCTGGTACCAAATCGATTGCGCAATCGTATTCTCTATGAGGAGGTACCACTTCGGAGGCCTTTTTAGAAAAAACATCAGCGAAGTCCTGAATAAACTCAGGTAGTGTTCACCTCCTCAGGGAGAGAAATAAAATTAACAGAAAACAGGACGTCATGCATTCATTACCCCATTTAGTAAGATCCCCAGTACTCCAGTTAAACGTGGGATTATGCATCTGCAACCAGGGAAGGTCTAAAACCAAATCGGACGATAATCCCTGCATCAACAGTACAGAACACTGCTCCAAATGAATGGAGCCAACAATGAGTTCAAAAACAGGGGTATGCTGCGTAAAATAACAATTAGCAAGTGGAGTGGAGTCGATACCCACTACCGGGACAGGTTTAGGCAATTCAATCAATGGCATAGCTAGAGACATAGCAAATTCCACAGACATAATATTAGCAGAAGACCCTGAATCCACGAAGGCACTGCCGGTGGCAGACCTACCCTCAAAAGAGACCTGAAAGGGAAGCAAGATCTTATTAGGTTTCATATTTACGGGAAATACCTGTGCGCCCAAGCAACCTCCATGATGGTCACTTAGGCGCAGAAGTTTTCCGGCTGCTTATTCTTACGCCTAGGACAGGTGTTCACTTGATGCTTGTCATCCCCACAGTAGAAGCAGAGACCATTCTTCCTGCAGAGCTCTCTACATTGTTGGGGAGACACGGAGGCCCCGAGTTGCATTGGTTCATCCGAGTTTTCCATGGACGAACGAAGCAACAGAGCCTCGGGAACCATCATGGGGGAGCCAGAGTAGAAGGCACAAAAATGTTCAAGTCGTCGTTCCCTGAGATGTCGGTCAAGACGTACCGCTAAAGCCATAACCTGATCTAGAGAGTCAGTAGAGGGATAGCTAACTAATAGGTCTTTCAGGGCGTTCGACAGACCCAATCTAAACTGGCACCTCAAGGCAGGGTCATTCTAGCGAGAAGCTACACACCACTTCCTAAAGTCAGAACAGTACTCTTCAACTGGTCTCTTACCCTGACGTAAGGTCACCAGCTGACTCTCGGCAAAGGCAGTCTTGTCAGTCTCGTCATAGATGAGCCCGAGAGCGGAAAAAAAAAGGTCAACAGAGGAAAGTTCAGGGGCGTCAGGAGCCAAGGAGAAGGCCCATTCTTGGGGGCCGTCCTGGAGCCGGGAGACAACCTGAGGAGTGGGACCTTAGACGGAAATAGAGTCTACAACTCTCCCGAAAGGAGAAAAAAGTCTTCCGGTCCCCTGAGAACCGGTCAGGCAACTTGAGATGGGGTTCAAGAGGTGAGGTGGAGGGCACTAGCTGGTTAGCATCACGCTGGTCGCACCTCTGAGCCAGGCCTTGGACCTGTAGGGAGAGACCCTGCATTTGCTGAGCCAGGGTCTCAAGGGGGTCCATAGTAGTAGGAACCAGGGTAGAAAAGGTATATGGGCCTGTAATTATGTAATGACGGGGTAGGGAGACAGACAGGTGAGCCCTAATCTACCCGCCACTCAGTCCTTGCCTGCTTGCACGACCCGTCCTAGGCTTCGGCGAACAACTGGACGACGGTCCCTACGCTCAATATGTGCCCGACAGACAAACAAGGGAACACAGAAGCTAAGGGAAAAGGGGCAGCTGGCCACGGCAACACCGTGAGCAACAAGAGTAGTGAACGAACCGAGTAAAAACAGGAGTGTACGAGGTACCAAACGCAGAGAAGGAGCGTAGTCAGTAAAGCCAGGGTCAATATGAAGCTGAGGTTAATAGTAGTAGCTGGAACGGCAGAGCCAGGAAACAAGAGAGAATCACAGGCAAAGACAAGAAGCAAATGAAGGTATACATAGACCGAGGGCGGGAGCTAGAACCGTCTGGCCAGGCTGTGATAGGTTCTCCCACTCCTCAGCCTACCAGCCTGAGTGGTAGCAGATCGAGTCACTCTATCAGACCTAGGAGCAGATGCAGATTGATTAAAAACGGGCTTCGACACAGAAGCTGTGTCTGGCAGATCCTTTACAGGTACCTTTGCTGTTTTACCTCTGTCATGCCGTGCGCACATCATGCAGGCTACTACAAACCTAGTTGTGGAATTATTGATCCAGGGACAAGCCAATTTACTGACACCTGGCTGCACATACTCTCTTGTTGTCAGATCTGTCATCTCTAGCTCTCTCAATTGGCTTACCCGATGATCCAATAAAGATCCTACTTCCAATGGGCCCATAATTGTGGGTGATGCCAAAAGTGTACCTAGAGTCAGTGTAAATGTCGGCCGTCTTACCTTTTGCCAGGTTACAAGCCTCAGCGAGCACCTCCATCTCCGCTTCTTGAGATAAATAAGATGAGTGGTTTCTGGATGATTTACCTGGTGCAACGTATCCTATCATGTACATACTGTATATGATAAAGTCTCTCTGCATTACAATCCTATATCACATATAGATAGACTATTTCAAAAGGATGGAGTTTTATTTTTCCACATTCATCTGATAATTCAAGTCACTTGTAAATCCCACCCCCACTAGGTCCTGTAAATACCTGATTAATACAAAAACAAACAAATTATTTTACTGAAATCTAGCATAAAATGAATAATGTTCAGACAATTATTATTTTTTGCCTCCTCCCCATCTAAATCTTTAAAGACTCATCTGTGGGTGACGTCACCTCGGCCCCCTGTGCAGATTTGCTGGAGGGGGACGGTGTCTTACACAATACCTTATATTGGGTGGAGACTACAGCACAGCATACCCGGTGCCATATTTACCATGGTGGTGGTGCGATCTACCTAGGGGTTGTGGTGCGATCTACAAAGTGGGTGGTGGTGCATTCTACAAGGTGGTTGGTCATGCTATCTGCAAGGGGGGTGTAGAACAATTTAGGTTACTTTCATATGCATTTAATATGGATTACTCATTTGGGTCTCATACACATTTTGTAGACCTCCTAGAACCAAATTCATTAATTCAAAATAAAACAAAATCCAAAACAAAACAAAATTGTACCTCATCAGTTCCCTCACTACTCTTTCCTATACTCTGCAAAAGTAATGTAGCAGGGTTCAAAACTACATATCTCAACATAATAAGTGCGGGCACTCTATCTGGGGGCACTAGTTTGGCCCCCTGTAATGCACAATAGCCTGGAACAAAAATGACTTTCTCATGACAAAAATATATTTTATCTTTAAAATAACTTACCTTTAAAACATCATACATTTTCAAAAATACATTTACATTTACCTTTAAAACATCATACATTTTCAAAAATAATATTTAGGCAGTAATATAGCACGTGCCAGTATGTGTGAAAACAAAAACAAAACAATTGTAATTATTTATCCAATAAAACAGAAAATAATATATCTGGTAATATTAATTACTGCAAACCAATAAACTATACTTAAGAATAGGGAACAGTAGGGGTACATACATTTTCAAGACCCCATGTCCCACAATATCTGTATTTTAATTCATTTGAATTAACATCAAAACATTCCAACATTAAATCTTATCACATCATAACACATGAATATGCAGCGTAACTTTTATCTTTTTGCAGACAAATCCAGCCAGCTGTAATATTTTCCTCACTTGGTAATACGGACAACAGAGCATGCGCAAAGATAAGAAACATTCCTTTACACAGAGGAGAGCAACTGATTTCAACCCCATACACAAAACACTAAAAGAACTGAGAACATACAATATAAATCTGCTATATTTTTGCCACTAGTTTCAAACTTTCAAAGTTTCACTCTTCCTATCAAAATTTACACCTGTATTCAAATTGTTCTTTCTCACATCAACTTTCTTGTAACCACCTGTAATTACTTACTTTGTCATTTTAACTTATGCCCAGTTAACAGAGTTTAACTCCTGGCCAACCAACATTCCTTACTCAACTTTCCACAAACCATCTATTTATCACATGCAAACAACCATCTTACCGCTGCCAGCCTCTTCAACAATTTTTTTTACAGTGTGTTATTTTGTCTTCACATTCTTCCAGCATCACACGATCCAACTCCCATCACTCTTTAACATTCTTTACAATTAAAGCTCCAGCTCCATTTGCTCATTCTACTATAATGATGGCCGAGATCCATGCCCCAAGGCTGTCCTGCATTTTTGTCTCACTTTCTCCTGACCCCATGGTCGGAGAGCAGTAGGGTGATCTCCGGTAAATCCCCCACCTCCAGGCAAACTGGCCACGTCTGCCGACAGATCTCTCAGACCTGTCTATCTCCGAGACTGTCTTACCAATACGATATCAAAAGTCGTTCCTCCAGACATTCTAGCAGTAGGGTCTCCTTTCCTCTGATCCCTCACTGTATTGAACATCAAGAACAGACAAAATGCTGCCAATCAACAATTGCAAGAGCAAATTCTTCAACACAATCGACATTCATGAACCTCCATTGAATCAAACAGGAGTTGGTCACATTCATTTCAAACATCTACAAACCCCTCCCTGCCGGGGTATAGCTTTTGGTTCATACAGCCTGTGATGTATTTTGGTGATAATTTCTTTAGGGGTCCTTGGTGTGAGCTAATACCAATGTCTTTCACTGTAATTTGTGTAGGTAGTTATAGAACTACGACATAGATGGCAATTGCCAATTGGGGTAAGTGTCAGGGTCATTCACTGAATACAGGATGTTATTTTACAACAGTATTCAAGCTGGTGGTCTGATGTTATACTACTACAGACTGACTGACTATGAATGTTATACTACATCAAAAGTCCATGCCGGATTATCAAATGCATGCTAGAAATCAGTCTGTACTGATTCCCACCTTATGCCAGTCTGACAATGTATAGAACTGACGTTCTGGCAGTGTGTGTTAAAAGTGTATCAATGACTATTCAAAACAACATTCAAAGTTTTCCCTATTGCACTGGATTCTCCATTATCAGGACTTAACCATTGAAGCCCTTATGGTACTACAGGATATTACTCACAAATATCCAACTTTTCTGTCACCTACAAACAGTCAGTATCTCCCAACTATAATCTCAGAGCAAACGGGTAACAGAATATCAACGATTTTACACAACTAAATAACAAATGACACACTACAACGGCACTACAAAAGCACAGAGGCCCCTTCATTAGGCAAGTTAACAAATGCTTCACATGTGAGTTACAACTTCTCTCCACCATGCGCTACGTCACCGCATTCCAAAGGAGGGAGGTCTTACACTTCTCACAACTTTTTCTGGTTAACAATGTAATTGGCGGCAAAAAAAATAAATGATCTCATGTCTTTCATATCAACAGTTCAAGATCACGTACGCACCTGCAATCTTTCATCACACAAAACGTTTAACATAACTTTTTGGATCCATCCTTTCATAATATTACTGGATAGGACTTCCAGGGGAAGGGCATCGTGGATGGCCGCTTTTACACAGAGCTCCAACGTGGCCTGCCAGGATGCACGGTGAACCGCCGCAATCGCGCTGGACAATCGCTCCAAAGGGCTGCTACAAGGCTTACCGGGTCTGCCCATCTTGCCGGAGCTCCTCATTTTGCTCTCCCCGGAGTCATGGCCTCTGTAACGCCGGATCGCGGCATCCGACCTCAGCGGTGGCCACCATCTTGGAGGATCCTTTCCTCCTGCTGATACCGCCGGGGGCCTGCACCTCGGAGGAGCATACCGGCCTTCAGGTGAGAGGTGCCTCCCGTCCAGGCCAGCGGTTGTAGTTGTCTGGCGGCAGGCATATTCCCAGCTGCCGCCATTTTGAGCGATATTGCCGGCTGTCGGCACCACGTGGGTCAGCACTGCAACGGTGCACATCAGCTCCCATCCCCTGGTCTGTTTGACGCAGTGGGCATATAAATAGCGGCCCGTTATCTCCCCTGGCTCCTGCTCCTGCCATCCTGAATTTTGTTCCCATTTTGGGCCATTGAAGAGGTAGCAGCAATCTGCCATTTTTCTTTGCATCTGTCTGTATTGCACCCTTGTATGCCCCTCAGGGTTCACAGCATTGCACTGGGAATATCAGTGTTGAAGAGATCATAAGTTTTGTTTTAGACCATCTCATACTGAGGCTGGACAGTCCTGTGACTGTTTATTTTTCTTACTATAATTCGCTGATGGTTCAGCGTGGCCCTTCACCATGATTTCACATGCTTAGGAATGCAGCACCATGTTCCTAATGCCTCAATGATTATGTGACACATCACTGTTGAGCTTCCTCATCATATCCCTCTGCCTACGCCCACAGCGCCCCCTGATGTTTGTCCTTCTCCTCACAATTTGTGGATTGTATCATGGACAAATATCTAACCAAATCTACAGAAGGAAGATCCACCCGCTCTAATTTCTCAGTTGTCTGACTCCTCCCGTCTTCTGGAAATGCAGAAGGCCAAGAGCAGCACAAAAGGGGACAAACAGGCTCTTAATCCTCGTCTGCCAAAGCCTCATCTTCACGACCACAGTTCTCACCAGAAGTGTCGCTGGGAGGGGACATTACGCCACCAAGGTTGTCTCCACAATACAGTCCATAGCACAGCAGCGAGATGGACAACCACCAAGCCACCCTGGTAGCTCAAGAGGTCTCTAAAATGTTGTTGCCACTTTTTGACAAAAGACTGGAGGTATTGCACACCTCTATTAATGGAGCTCTGGCACAAATTACATCGCATCCTCAAAAGATTGCGGACTTGGAGACGAGGGTTGTAACAACAGATACCTCAGTCTCCGCATTGGAGGAAGATGTACGACGAATCCAGGCCTCTAATCAAGAACTAAGAGACAAGCTGGACGACCTGGAGAACCGGGATAGACGTAATAACTTGCGTTTCCTGGGGGTCCCGGAAAAGGTGACTGGTGAACAACTGCTGGATTATCTTTGTAAAGACCTTTTTAATGCTCTGAACATCGAGCTTGGTGGTGACTCGCTCATGATAGAAAGGGCGCACAGACTGGGCCCTCCCAGAGCTGGGCGAAATGCGGGGGATGGCAGACCTTGTCCGGTGATTGCCAAATATTTCCACTGGGCAATGAAGACAAGAGAGGGAACTACTCATCCAC
Source organism: Rhinoderma darwinii (assembly GCF_050947455.1). Taxonomy (NCBI): domain Eukaryota; kingdom Metazoa; phylum Chordata; class Amphibia; order Anura; family Rhinodermatidae; genus Rhinoderma; species Rhinoderma darwinii. The sequence goes on from NC_134688.1 coordinate 314,978,061, forward strand.
AACTCTAAGATCCTAATCTTCCAGGATTACTCGGCAGTGGTCGCTCAGAAACGAATAGCTTTTGCCCCAATATGCCGTCTACTGTATGACAGGAACACTCGGTTCCAACTCCTGTTCCCAGCCAAATTGAAGGTGCAGGATGGTGACCAAACGCTCATCTTTGAGGATCCTGTACAGGCCAGAAGACGATTTTGCCTGGAGGTAAATGGTGCAGAGTGACTCACGTCTTTGAAAGAGGAAAGCTCGCACACTTGGCATATGGACATGTGCTTCATATTCTTCTCGTTTAAATTTTTTTTTATTTGTAGCCGTTCTACCTCTTTGATGGCATATATCTTGGTACCCAATCCCGGGTTCGCCATCAATGTTGTTTACATGTTTATTTTGTATTTACTATTCTCGCTTGTGCTAATTCCCTTTCTCTTGCAGGCAACTGTGGGCATGGTTCTCGCCGCTACACACACCATTTGGATTAGGCTGGGCACGCGGCTTGCTGGGACCGCGGGGTGCAGCCGGATGTTTCATAATCTGACCTGGATCCAGCTTCGTGACACGGGATGAGTACCCAACATACGCACCTTCCTGACACATATCACACTTCTCCCCATAACCGATTCCTCTCCTGGAATGTGGATGGCTTGAATACACCCTTGAAGAGGAAGAAGGTAATCAATCACGTTTGAGATGTAGTTTCTCATACTCCCAGCATTACCTATCGCAGAGGCAAGAATTTGCGCGATTATTTGGTACATAGCCATCACTCTGGACCGATGGTGGCATCTAAATGCTGGCTTAAGTCGTCAGTTGTAGGGTTCCATCTGTGTGGCCATTGTTCGTTTTGTCATCTAATGCCCACAGTTAAACAATTCTCTAACCCACTTGATGGTAGAGTATATAAAATAAGACAGTTCATCAACTGCCAAAGTAAGAGCGTAGTCTATGTTACCAAGTGCCCATGTCCTAAGTTCTATGTAGGCAAAACCGTCCAAGAGTTGAGGAGAAGAGTTTCCAAACACTTGAGTACAATCAACCAGGAGGACACACCATTGTCCAGACACATTCGGTCTATGCATGGGGGTGATATTCGTTCTCTACAATTCTGGGGTATCACCCAGATCAAATTGGGCCCCAGAGCTGGCAATCTGGATCGCAGATTGCTACAGGAGGAGGCCCGTTGGATCCATCGATTGAGTACCCTCAGTCCAGGTGGTTTAAATGAGGGGTTTACTTTTTCGGCGTTTCTTTAACCCTGGATAATTAGGTTTCTGTACCCACTGTGGTTTTTCTACTGGTGCTTTTTATACTACATTGATCGAGTACCATACCCCATTGTTGGTTAGCTTTAGTTATGACAGATATGTCCTGTCACTCTGGAGACCCTTGACACTGCCGTAATATTGCTACAGAGGTAGCTAATGGTATTGAGTTGCCATCATTCCTACTTTGTTACTGTATGATTTCTTGTTCATTGACAAGTGCACTACATATTTTTTGATAACAGCGCCGTGTTCTCGTTTCGTGTTGCAGTGTGTCACTGACATAAATGTGGCAATTTAGTATAAATATGACATGTGGTGCTACTTTGATATACGATCTATTGATCGTGTCTGGTATAATACAACATTAAAATGGACTGTTACACTGGCCCACAACATAGCCTTCAAGTACGTCAGCACTTATATATTTATCCTCACGCAAGCGCTCCAGTGGTTTCTTAATCCCAAACTATGTGACTCTATCTAGCAAAGTGAACCATTGTGCGTGCGCTGTTGTACTTTTGACTTGAGATTCTATCTCCCTGCGATGGCCTTTTGCACATGCGCTAACTCCGCTATGTGTTAACGGTCCCTGCATGTCGAGTCTATTACTGGTCCTTTTGTCTGCTATTACTGCAGAGGCTCCAAATTCTATCTCGCTAAAATGAACAACTGTGCATGCGCTACTGTGCTAGTGACTGTGGGATTCTATTTCCCCGCTGTGGTCTAGTGCGCATGTGTCACTTTCGCTACGTCTCATTGGTTCTTGCATGCTGAGTGTGCTATTTGTTCTGTCGCCTGTCCATCACTGTTGTGGAGGCTCGACCTTCAATATCAGTTTCTATTGGCTACTATGTTAATTAGGTAACAGCTGAAGGCAATCCTTCCTGCATATAACTCTCAGAATTTTGCGGCGCGTTATCATTAGCCCCGATACCCCTGAAGACGCTGCATCTGCAGTGAAACATGTCGGGGGGCTCTTTTGAAATTTTAACTTGTTACTGCTGATCTCTGATACCGCTGATCTCTGATACTGACTTTGACCTTGGTCAGAGTGCAGTGTGCTGCAGCCGCTGACACTTTGAATCTTGCTACTGACACTTTGAATCTTGCTACTGGCACACATTGTACTATGCTGGTTACTATCAGCAGTGAACATAACTTTTAATTTCTATGTAGTGTGTCTTTGCTATAATAGCCTAATAAAAAAAAAATCTTTTGTCTTGCTTGTAGTTGTTAAAAAGGGCCTTTTGCCGGCAGGCAAATATTTCTATCAATCACCTTAAACGGCTCTCACCTGATATTCTCTTTTTACAGGAGACTCATTGGAGATCGGGCACACAGAGCAGATTGATGGCCCCCTGGTTGTCTGAATGCTACTCAGCTTTGCATTCTTTCTCTTCAAGGTGGGTGGCGATCCTTTTTACAAAGGGCTTGCGCTACACATTGGAAAGTTCTATTAGCGACACACAGGGTAGATACCTCATTTTACACGTAAAGATAGATGATTGTCCCTTATTTGTTGGTTAATATCTATGCTCCAAATCATGAACAGCAGGCATTTTATCCAGAAATTCTTCAACTAATATTGGGTCTCCCTAGACATAGTCTAATTATTGGGGGTGACTTCAACTTGGTGCAATGTCCCGCCGTGGATAGGTCGGTCCCCTCCTACCCCTCCGTCTCAAGCTGCCGCTTCCTCTCTTGCTCTCTTCATGGACTCGCTCACTGTATGCGATCCCTGGAGGGTACTGGATGAGGGTGCGCGAGAATACACATGTCACTCGGTTACTCATAGTTCATTCTCTCGCATAGATTATTTTCTAATATCAACGTCCCTGTTCGACTCCCACTCTTCCTCCTGGATTCACCCCATCACCATATTGGATCATGCTCCGATCACTATGACACTATCAATCTCACACTCCTCACCAAAAACTAGAATATGGCGGTTTCCCGCTTACTTGGCAGAATCTGAGGAATTCAAACAATATCTCTGCATGCACTGGGGCAACTATCTGGATGATAACGCCCTCCATGTGGACAATGTACCACTCCTGTGGGCAACTTCCAAGGCAGTGATGAGAGAGAGGGCATATTATAGGATATCTGTCTCGTAAGCGGAAAAAACGGAAAGCCCGTTTTGATACCCTATACAAGGATCTACTAGTGGCCCAAAGAACCTACATAGATGATTCCACCCCACTCAACCAACAGATTTACCAAAAGGCAAACATTTGTTAGACGCTTTTATTCATACTGAATCACATTGGCAGGTTAGATCCACGGATAACAGGTTTTATAGATGGGGGAATAAAACCGGTAAGCTACTCGCGACCCTCGCAAAACAAAAGCATCCCTACAAGCCTTTTTTTGTCCCTACGTAATCCCCCTTACAGGCATTGTCTCTACTGACCCTACAGAAATAACAAACATTTTTACTGATTATTATGAAGATCTTTAAAGGGCGGCCCCGGCCTCTCCCCCAGACATAAACTCCTTTCTAGACACGGTTGAATTGCCCTCCCTCTCTGTAGAGCAACAAGCTTTATTGGATACAGAGATACAAGAGGATGAGGTGAGGCAAGCTATTTCGACAGCCTCTAATGGGAAGACTCCGGGTCCAGATGGATTTTCATCACAATACTATTAAATTTTGGCGCCTCAGCTGATCCCCGTTTTCACTAGTTTAAATAATGAAGCGTTTTTGCACTCGATGCCCATTCACCGTTTCACAGAATCACGCACAGTGCTTTTACCCAAACCACACAAAGATCTTTCCTTGACTCAATCATACCGTCCTATCTCGTTACTTAACCACGATTACAAGCTGCTGGCCAGAATACTGGTGGATAGGTTGCAATGCTTCCTTCCTGATCTTTTGTCTGATGCTCAAACGGGTTTTACAAGAGGTAGGACTTGTATAAAAAATATCATATCTGCAATAGCCGCTACGGTCGCGATGCAGGACTCTGCGCAACCGGTGACTAAGAAAGCGTTTGATATGGTGGCATGGCCGTTTTTGGACGAGGTGCTGGTCCGTATGGGGGTGGGTTCTATTTTTACCAACTTCATCCAGTCCCTTCGCGTGGGGGCGGCGACCTATGTGGCGGTCAATGGGTATAATTCTACCCTATAGATATTTTTAGAGGTACCAAGCAGGGATGCCCCCTTTCCCCCCTTCTGTTTAATCTTTCCAGAGATCCCTTACTGCGTCACCTTTCCAAAACCTCAACTTTTCAAGGCCTAGAACTGAAAGTAGCCGCTTCTGCGGATGACATCCTGTTGGTAGTTGCGGACCCCAAGCGGACACTAATTCCCCTTCTTGAAGAACTAGACCGGGTGGGCCGATTATCGGGATACTATCTGAATAGGGACAAGACAGAGGCACTGTTGTTGCAAGGGCCTTCTAGACCCCTTTGGGTGGCCGCCTTTCCATTTAAATGGAACACTCAGGCGATCAAATATTTAGGAGTCCAAATCTCCACCCTGCTAAACTCTACAGACTTAATATAGCACGTTATATAGAGGAATTAGAAAAGACACTCTCAAATTGGAAACACTTCACCCTTTCATACCTAGGGAAGGCCAATCTTCTTAAGATGACGGAGTTCCCTCATCTCCTATATATTTTCCATACCCTCCCCTAAAGATGAAAAACGCATTAACTATTTATACAGGATGTTTGTGTGTGTGTGTGGGAGGGGGGAGATCCCGCATAGCCTACCTGATTTGACAACAACCAAGAGCCAATGGGGGCATTAATTTCCTCGACATTGGGCAGTATAACCTGGCGGCGTTGTTCCATTTTGTCTCGAACTGGCTTGGGAGCACCTCGCATTATACTTCATACAATCTGGATTCCAGACTATTTTCTGGACAGGCTTTGTCGGGACTCCTGCACCTCCCATATGAGGGTTTATCGGTGGAGGCTAGAGCTAACCCACTACTTTTTGCAACTTGGAAAGCATGGGAGAAAATCAGGCGACATCACCAGCTGTCTCCTTTGTTATCTCTCCACTTGCGACTTATCTGTAATAATCATTTTCAGGATGGTAATCCACAGGCAATTTTCCAAGAGGTGGCACACGTTAGGAATCACCTCCTTAACAAAGCTTGTACATAAGGACGAACGTCGGGCTCTTACACTTTCAGAACTCTGCTCTAGATATCCCGAGTTACCCATCTATCATTTTAGTTTTCTTCAAGTCGACAGTTATATAAAAAAGGTTTTACCGCAACTGCCAGACCTGGAATGGAATCCTTATTTGCTCCTAAAATTCTCCAGTCCCAACTACCCGAAGGGCCAAATATCTAAAAAATTACAAATTTCTTCATGTTCCCCTTGATTACACACAATCCCATACTCCTTTAACTAAATGGCAGGATGATGATCAGACTCTAACTCCTACCACGATACTGGCGGCTCTAGAGCAGGCACATAAATTTCTTCCCTCTGCCCGCTTTCTGGAAATGCGACTTAAGATTGCCCACAGGTCGTATTTGACTCCAAGAGTGGGGTATAAGATTGGTATCTACACATCATTGTGTTGCTTCAAATGTCAGGCAGCCAATCTCTACCATTGTTTGTGGTCATGTCCGCACATTTGTGTATTTTGGTCTCGCATACGCATACGCACATTTACTACTACTCACCTCACTAATTTCGTCCCTGATACGATACTGTGGGCGGTGTTTGGGTACATGGACCCTGAAGTTCACGGGTGTTCCCCCAGGGCACACAAACTGTTGCATTATGTGGCGGCGGCAGGGACGAAAGCCATATTGCAAACATGGATTGCTAATCAGCCCCCACCTTTCAAATTATTCTTGGATAAATTATCCTATCTGTTGAAAATGAACTGTGTAGAGGCCTCTCTCCATAATGAATCACAGGTCCAACAGTTTTTTGAGACATGGGAAACATTTATTGCATTACTCCAACAAAACATTCAAATACTAATACGGAAATGCTTTGAACCAACCCAACGGTCTGGCTCCACGAACAGGTGCTTCTAGGGAATGCACCCGTGTAAGATATGGTCAGGATCCTGGTGGTTTTCTGGTGTGGGCGAGGGCCATGCTCCTTCTTCATGTCCTTCTTATTTCCCCCCTGTCCCCGTATAGCTACAATGGGTTTTGTTAGGGGGGAAGTGTGCGATGGGCTGGTCCTGCGGGCGCCTCCATCCCCGATTTATGTTTCTCTTTTTAAAATTCAAAGGGATGGGGAATTGCTTACAATTTCATATGCATGTGAGTGTTGCATCTGCGTTGTTTCCTTTATAAGCACAGCGAGATAAAAATGAGAGTTATTTTGTTTTCATTTCTTTTCTTTTTTGCTCTCCTCCTCCCCTTTCCCTTGCCCCCTCTCATCTACTTATTATGCTCGATCAGTTAGGTCAACTTTTGATGATAATTAATTGGTGTTTGATGGACATTTCAATGATCCTCTGGACTTTTGATGGTATTACATTGTTCCCCCTCCCCTTTTTTCCTTCTGTTTCCCCCAACAAACTTAATTGTTTGGAAAAAATGTTCAATAAAAAGAAGGTTAAAAAAATAAATATTACTGGATAAAGTGCCACGTCCAGAAGATGTGACGTAATGACAGCTAAATTCCGAGACTTACACAATACATGTGTAAAGGATCTGCCAGACACAGCTTCTGTGTCGACGCCCGTGGTTAATCAGTCTGCATCTGCTCCTAGCTCTGATAGAGTGACTCGATCTGCTACCACACAGGCTGGTAGGCTGAGGAGTGGGAGAACCTATCACAGCCTTGCCAGACGGAGCTAGCTCCCGCCCTCGGTCTATTTATACCTTCATTTCCTGCTCTTCCTTTGCCTGTGATTCTGTCTTGCTTCCTGGCTCTGCAGTCCCTGCTAGTACTATTGACCTCTGCTTCAAATTGACCCTGGCTTTACTGACTACGCTCCTGCTCTGCGTTTGGTACCTCGTACACTCCTGGTTTGACTCGGCTCGTTGACTACTCTTGTTGCTCACGGTGTTGCCGTGGGCAACTGCCCCATTTCCCTTAGCTTCAGTGTACCCTTATCTGTTTGTCTGTCGTGCACTTATTAAGCGTAGGGACCGTTGCCCAGTTGTACGCCGTCGCCTAGGACGGGCCATAAAAGTAGGCAGGGACTGAGTGGCGGGTAGATTAGGGCTCATCTGTCTCCCCACCCCGACATTACTAAATCACAGGCCCATATACCTTTTCTACCCTGGTTCCTACACAACTATGGACCCCCTTAAGACCCTGGCTCAGCAAATGCAGGGTCTCTCCCTACAGGTCCAAGCCCTGGCTCAGAGGTGCAACCAGCGTGATGCTAACCAGGTAGTGCCCTCCACGTCACCTCTTGAACTCCACCTCAAGTTGCCTGACCGGTTCTCAGGGGACCGGAAGACTTTTTTCTCCTTTCGGGAGAGTTGTAGGCTCTATTTCCGATTAAGACCCCACTCCTCAGGTTCTGTGAGCCAGCGAGAGAGTATATGTAAAGGATCTGCCAGGCACTGCGGGGTTAACTCCCAGAACTAATCAGTCAGCACCTGAGAATACTTCCCTGAGACTGACTCCTGCTTCCACCATTCAGGCTGGCAGGCTTAGGAGTGGGAGAGCCTATCGTAACCTGGCCAGACTCAGCTAGCTCCCGCCCTCGGTCTATTTAAGCCTGCACTTCCTGTCCCTCGGTGCTTGTTATTGCCTTGGTTTCCTTCCTTGTGGTTCCTGGCCCAGCTACAGCTCCTGCTATTTTTGATCCTGCTCCATACCGACCCTGGCTTACCGACTACTCTTCTGCTTTTCGTTTTGTACCTCGCACACTCCTGGCTTGACTCGGCTCGTTCACCACTCTGGTTGCTCACGGTGTTGCCGTGGGCAACGGCCCCTTTTCCTTGCTTGTGTTCCTTGTATGTTTGTCGTGTTTGTCGTGCACTTACTGAGCGCAGGGACCGCCGCCCAGTTGTACCCCGTCGCCTAGGGCGGGTCGTTGCAAGTAGGCAGGGACAGAGTGGCGGGTAGATTAGGGCTCACTTGTCCGTCTCCCTACCCCCTGCCGTTACAGTATAATTATGTCCTGGCTCCAGGACGGCCCCCAAGAATGGGCCTTCTCCTTGGCTCCTGACGCCCCTGAACTTTCCTCTGTTGACCTTTTTTTTTCTGCTCTCGGGCTCATCTATGACGAGACTGACAAGACTGCCTTTGCCGAGAGTCAGCTGGTGATCTTACGTCAGGGTAAGAGACCCGTTGAGGAGTACTGTTCTGACTTTAGGAAGTGGTGTATAGCTTCTTTGTGGAATGACCCTGCCTTGAGGTGCCAGTTTAGATTGGGTCTGTCGAACGCCCTGAAAGACCTATTAGTTAGCTATCCCTCTTCTGGCTCTCTAGATCAGGTTATGGCTTTAGCGGTACGACTTGACCGACATCTCAGGGAACGACAACTTGAACGTTTTTGTGCCTTCTCCTCTGGCTCCCCCATGATGGCTCCCGAGGTTCAGTTTCTTCGTTCTTCCACGGGAATCTCGGATGAACCAATGCAACTCGGGGCCTCCGTGTCTCCCCAACAACGTAGAGAGCTCCGCAGGAAGAATGGTCTCTGCTTCTACTGTGGGGATGACAAGCATCAAGTGAACAACTGTCCTAGGCATAAGAATAAGCAGCAGGAAAACTTCCGCGCCTAAGTGACCATCAGGGAGGTCGCTTGGGCGCACAGGTATTTCACGTAAATATGAAACCGATTAAGATCTTGCTTCCCTTTCAGGTCTCCTTTGAGGGTAGGTCTGCCACCGGCAGTGCCTTCGTGGATTCAGGGTCTTCTGCTAATATTATGTCTGTGAAATTTGCTATGTCTCCAGCTATGCCATTGATTGATTTGCCTAAACCTGTCCCGGTAGTGGGTATCGACTCCACTCCACTTGCTAATGGTTATTTTACGCAGCATACCCCTGTTTTTGAACTCATTGTTGGCTCCATTCATTTGGAGCAGTGCTCTGTACTGGTGATGCAGCAATTATCGTCCGATTTGGTTTTAGGCCTTCCCTGGTTGCAGATGCATAATCCCACGTTTAACTGGAATACTGGGTATCTTACCAAATGGGGTAATGAATGCATGACTTCCTGTTTTTCTGTGAATTTTATTTCTCTCCCTGAGGAGGTGAACACTCTACCTGAGTTTATTCAGGACTTCGCTGATGTTTTTTCTAAAAAGGCCTCCGAAGTGTTACCTCCTCATAGAGAATACGATTGTGCAATCGATTTGGTACCAGGAGCTAAGCTCCCTAAGGGTAGGATATTTAATCTCTCTTGTCCCGAACGTGAGGCCATGAGAGAATATATCCAGGAAAGCCTGGCCAAGGGTTACATTCGCCCCTCTACTTCTCCGGTAGGTGCTGGCTTCTTCTTCGTGGGGAAGGATGGTGGTCTTAGGCCGTGCATCGATTACCGAAACTTGAATAAGGTCACTGTAAGGAACCAGTATCCCCTTCCTTTGAGTCCTGATCTCTTCAATCAGGTTCAGGGGGCCCAATGGTTCTCTAAGTTTGATCTTCGGGGGGCTTATAACCTTATCCGAGTCAGAGAAGGGGAATGAGTGGAAGACTGCGTTTAACACGCCCGAAGGTCATTTTGAATACCTCGTCATGCCCTTTGGGTTGTGTAATGCTCCCGCGATCTTACAGAATTTCATAAATGAGATTTTAAGAGACTACCTGGGGTATTTCTTGTAGTGTACCTTGATGACATACTTGTGTTTTCCAAGGACTGGTCCTCCCACATTGAGCATGTCAGGAAGGTGCTCCAGGCCCTTCGGGAAAACAAACTCTTTGCTAAATCCCAAAAATGTGTGTTTGGGGTGCAGGAGATACCATTTTTGGGTCAAATCCTCACTCCTAATGAATTCTGCATGGACCCTGCCAAGGTTCAGGCTGTGGCTGAATGGGTCCAACCTGCCTCCCTGAAGGCGTTACAGTGCTTCCTGGGGTTTGATAATTATTACAGGAGATTTATTGCTAACTTCTCGGTCATCGCTAAGCCTCTTACGGATCTTACTCGCAAAGGTGCTGATCTCCACTGGCCTCCGGAGGCGGTCCAGGATTTTGAGATCCTTAAGAAGTGCTTTATCTCTGCCCCAGTGCTGATTCAGCCTAACCAAATGGAGCCATTCATCGTGGAGGTTGACGCCTCCGAGGTGGGAGTGGGTGCTGTCTTGTCCCAGGGTACCAGGTCCCTCACCCATCTCTGTCCCTGTGCCTACTTCTCCAGGAAGTTCTCGCCCACTGAGAGTAACTATGACATGGGCAACCGCAAACTCTTAGCCATTAAATGGGCATTTGAAGAGTGGCGCCACTTCTTGGATGGGGCTAGTCACCAGGTAACGGTCCTTACCGACCACAAGAATCTGGTTTTCCTAGAATCTACCCGGAGGCTAAACCCAAGACAAGCTCGATGGGCCTTGTTTTTTACTAGATTCAACTTTGTGGTCACCTATAGGGCTGGGTCTAAAAATATTAAAGCTGATGCACTGTCGCATAGCTTCATGGCCAGCCCTCCTTCGGAGGAAGATCCTGCTTGTGTTTTGCCCCCAGGTATAATCATATCCTCTGTTGATTCTGACTTAGTCTCCGAAATTGCGGCTGATCAAGGTTTAGCTCCTGGGAACCTTCCTGAGAGCAAGCTGTTTGTTCCCCTACAATTCCGGCTATGGGTACTCAGGGAAAATCATGACTCTGCACTATCTGGCCACCCAGGCATCCTGGGTACCAAGCACCTCATTGCTAGAAACTATTGGTGGTCTGGGTTGCCTAAAGACGTTAAGGCCTACGTCGCCGCTTGTGAAATATGTGCTAGGTCCATGACTCCCAGGTCCCGACCAGCGGGCTTACTATGTTCTTTGCCCATTCCCCAGAGACCTTGGACCCATATCTCCATGGATTTTATCACCGATCTGCCTCCATCTCAAGGCAAGTCGGTGGTGTGGGTTGTAGTAGACCGCTTCAGTAAGATGTGCCACTTTGTGCCCCTCAAGAAACTACCCAATGCCAAGACGTTAGCTACCTTGTTCAACTCCATGGGGTTCCTGTCAATATTGTTTCTGACAATTTGTTTCATTGTTTTGGAAAACTTTCTGTAAAAAGTTGGAGATTGATCTGTCCTTCTCCTCGGCCTTCCATCCTGAAATTAATGGCCAAACTGAGAGGACTAATCAGTCCCTAGAACAATATTTAAAGTGTTTTATCTCCGACTGTCAATATGATTGGGTCTCCTTCATTCCCCTCGCCGAATTTTCCCTTAATAACCGGGTCAGTAACTAGTCAGGGGTCTCCCCCTTTTTCTGTAATTTTGGGTTTAATCCACGGTTCTTCTCCGTTTCACCTGGTGGTTCCAACAATCCCGAGGTAGATGTAGTTAATCGGGAACTGTGCACAGTCTGGGCCCAGGTTCAGAAGAATCTAGAGGCGTCCCAGAGCATACAAAAGACTCAGGCAGATAGAAGACGTTCTGCTAACCCCTTGTTTGTGGTCGGGGATCTGGTGTGACTGTCCTCAAAAAATTTGCGTCTTAAAGTTCCGCTCCCCGGTATATAGGGCCATACAAGGTAATTGAGGTCCTTAACCCTGTCTCCTTCCGGCTGGAGTTACCCCCGTCTTTTCAAATACACGACGTGTTTCATGCCTCCCTCCTGAAACGCTCCTCCCCGTCCTTGGCTACCTTGAGGAAACCTCCGGTCCCTGTTCTCACCCCTGAAGGGGTAGAATTCGAGGTGGCCAAGATTGTGGACAGCAGGATGGTCCAAGGCTCCCTCCAGTACCTGGTCCATTGGAGGGGATACGGGCCTGAGGAGAGGACTTGGGTACCCGCCTGGGATGTTCACGCTGGGGTATTGCTCAGGAGGTTCCATCTTCGGTTCCCCAATAAGCCAGGTCCACCTAAGAAGGGTCCAGTGGCCCCTCATAAAAAGGGGGTGGGGTACTGTAAAGGATCTGCCAGACACAGCTTCTGTGTCGACACCTGTGGTTAATCAGTCTACATCTGCTCCTAGGTCTGATTGAGTGACTCGATCTGCTACCACCCAGGCTGGTAGGCTGAGGAGTGGGAGAACCTATCACAGCCTGGCCAGACGGAGCTAGCTCCCGCCCTCGGTCTATTTATACCTTCATTTCCTGCTCTTCCTTTGCCTGTGATTCTGTCTTGTTTCCTGGCTCTGCTGTTCCTGCTAGTACTATTGACCTCTGCTTCAAATTGACCCTGGCTTTACTGACTACGCTCCTGCTCTGCGTTTGGTACCTCGTACACTCCTGGTTTGACTCGGTTTGTTGACTACTCTTGTTGCTCACGGTGTTGCCGTGGGCAACTGCTCTATTTCCTTTAGCTTCTGTGTACCCTCCTTGTCTGTTTGTCTGTCGTGCACTTATTAAGCGTAGGGACCGTCGCCCAGTTGTACGCCGTCGCCTAGGACGGGCCGTGCAAGTAGGCAGGGACTGAGTGGCGGGTAGATTAGGGCTCACCTGTCTGTCTCCCCACCCCAACATTACAACATGTGTGAATGGTGTAAGAATAAGCTCCTTACCTACCACGTTTTTTTGTAATTCACAGATGTAAAGCCAGACCTCTCTAGCGACATTTATCAAACGTGCAATCTCCCAGGTTTCTCGGCACCATTACTGTCGTGGAAGTCAATGGCTCAATATATATTAGACTGAAATTTAGACGAGTGTTCCAACAGACACTCACGCCAGAAACTTTATCCAGCATCCTAATCAGGAGATTTCATACCGATTATATATCGAGAGAGGAGAAATAACTCACAGACACTGCTAGTATGCTCAAAATACTCCTCTGGAGGTTTATTGCCAAACTCAATTACAAAAAAAATCATTCAGAAGGGGTGTAGACTTGAGGTTAACCAATCAGAGGCAATGTGACAATATTTCTTATTCAGCCAATAGCAGACCATAAGAATATTTCAAATGCATAATTATAATTCTTCATTAAAATGCTGACATCAGGTAACACCTGGAGACAAGCATATAATGGGGTGTTGTTAGTGGTTTGTTCTCATGGGGGAATTTGTTGCGATAATGAGAAATAGTTGCACTTTATGTCTTGGCGTTTAGCTAACCCGCTACAATGGGGTATGAAGACCATATTATGAACACATGATAATTCATAATGTAATTGAATACAAAGAATATAACCAAATAAACCATCCTTCACACATCTAAGTTCAGAACTTAGATGTGAGCGATAACAGCTCAATCCTGCGGGACAGAGACAGGCTGGACCCGCCGATACTGAATCGGTCAGTCCCGCTGGACTGACGGATTCAGGTCTTAGCGTAAGATACAGCTGCTTTGTATTCAGAATGCAGAGTAGCCGTATATAGAAAAGCAAAAATAGGTTTTAGTAAAATGTATTTACAAAGTTTATTAACACAAACTAATACACATTTTTATATAATAAAAACAAAAAACACTTTCAAACATTTACATAGCCTTTAAAAAGGGACGACTAAGGCCTCATGCACACGACCGTAAAAACTCCCGTTATTACGGGTCGTAATTACGACCCGTAATAACGGGCTCATAGACTTCTATTGGCGACGGGTGCCTTCCCGTTTTCTCACGGGAAGTTCTGCCCGTGCCGTTGAAAAAGATAGAACATGTCCTATTTCAGGCCGTAATAACGGCACGGACAGTCCATAGAGGTCTATGGAGCTCTCGTAATGACGGGTGGCTACATGTGTGCACCCGTCATTACGGCAGCGTTGCTAAGCGACGTCAGTAAATAGTCACTGTCCAGGGAGCTGAAAGAGTTAACTGATCGGCAGTAACTCTTTCAGCACCCTGGACAGTGACTACCGATCAGTATAAACCTGTAAAAAATAAAAATAAAAGACTTTCATACTTACCGACAACTTCCTGCTTCCTCCAGTCCGGTCTCCCGCCCGTTGCCTTGGTGACACGTCCCTCTCGACATCCGGCCCGACGTCCTGGATGACGTTTCAGGCCATGTGACCGCTGCAGCCAATCACAGGTCAATCACAGGCTGCAGCGGTCACATGGACTGCCGCGTCATCCAGGGATGTCGGGCTGGATGTGAAGAGAGGGACGCGTCACCAAGACAACGGCCGGGTAAGTATGAATTTCTTTAATTTTTATTACAGAAAAGGCTGTCCCTTCTCTCTATCCTGCACTGATAGAGAAGGGGCTGCCGATTAGTGCAGTGCTATTTTGCCGCCAAAAACGTGCCCGTAAATACGGGTGGAATACGGGTGACACCGGACCCATATTTACGGGCACGGGTTCGTAAATACTGGTGCAAAACGGGTGGAATACGTGTGACACCGGACCCGTATTTACGCCAGTATTTACGGGTGGGAAAAAATACGGTCGTGTGCATGAGGCCTTAGGGGGGACATGATTAACTTATATAAATATATGAATGGCCCATACAAGAAATATAGCGAAAACCTGTTCCATGTAAAAAGCCCTCAAAAAACATGGGGGCACTCCCTCCATCTGGAGAATAAAAGGTTCAATCTGCAGAGGCGACAAGCCTTCTTTACTGTGAGAACTGTAAATCTATGGAATAGCCTACCGCAGGAGCTGGTCACAGTAGGAACAGTAGATGGCTTTAAAAAAGTGTTAGATAATTTCCTAGAACGAAAAAATGTCAGCTCCTATGTCAATGTATAGACTTCTTGTTTGAATGTTGATCTAGACAGATTGCCACTTGGGATCAGGAGGAATTTTTCCTTTTTAGGCAAGATTGACTATTGGGTAATTATAATATTTATTTACTTATAGGGTTGGGGCGATTTTGCCCAAAAATTAAACCCAGATTTTTTCAACACTATGGTGATTATCGATTTGAATCGCGATTTTCTTATTTTTCTGTTTATTTAACAATAATACCAAGAGATTATTTAATAAATTATTTTCTTTATATAAATAACTTTTTAAAATATATTGCTATAATACTTGCACAACTTTTAACCTCTGCAAATACTTTTTCATCAGAAATACAATAGGAAAAATGTATGTAAATTGAGTATAACTTCTGTGCTCCCCAGCAGGGAACAGGTTAACAGAATCTATAATCAATTATGATTTTAATTATGATCTGCCCGTCACCACCTCAGCCGGTCTCCGACATTGCAGGTGAGAGCAGTGTAAATTGTAGCAGGGCCAAGCAGATAGCGCTGGGGAGAGATTATATTATAGTCTCTGAAGTCTGAGCAAGACCGGCCCTACGTTGGGGCTTTAAATAACGGACATTAAGGCCGGATTCACACGACCGTAATTGGACCGTGAAAAACGGTCCGTGTGTAAGCCAGATTTTCCAACCCGACCATGGTACATGTGAAAGGGACTCCTGGCATCATAGACATTTAAGTTACAGTCTCAAAAATGGCCATTAAAAACTGACCAACTGTCAGTTTTTCATGGCTGTTTTGCATCAGTGTGTCTCCAAATTTTCATCCATATCCAGTCCGTCTGTCTGTTTTTAACCCCTTCCCGACATTTGACGTAAATGTACGTCATGGAAAGCATTGACTTCCCACAAAATTCCGTACATTTACGTCAAATGTTTGTCACCGGCTCAGAAGCTGAGTGAGTGCCATCATCGTCGGATCTCAGCTGTATCTTATAGCTGACATCCGACTGTAACGGCGGGGACCGAAATTAGCTTCGATCCCCGCCATTAACCCCTTAAGTGCAGCCCTCAAACGCGATCGCTGCACTTAAGGTGTTTGCAGCGAATCGGAGCCCCAGCAATGAAATTGCCGGGGTTCCGGTGGCTGCAAAGGCAACCGGAGGCCTAATACTGGCCTCCCGGTCTGCCTAGCACCGAAGCCGGTCAAGATCCGCCCGGCGGCGGAGCCTGATCGGCTTCCGTAGGTGCCGGCAAGATGGCGCCGGGTCAGGAGCTGATCCGGCGTCATCAGCGGTGGAAGTCAGCTGTACTGTACAGCTGACATCCACCTGTAACGGCAATAACCGGAGCTACCTCCGATCCCTGCCATTAACCCCTTCGATGCAGCAATCAAAAGCGATTGCTGCATCGTAGCGGTTACTAGCAGATCGCCAGCCCTGAGAGGCAATCGGGACTGGCGACTGCTGTTATGGCAACAGGAGACACAATGGTCTCCTGCTCTGCCATTACGGAAGCCGATTTAGGCCCCGCCGGGAGGCGAAGCCTAATCGGCTTGCTGTCAGTGAATGACTGACAGATCTAATACATTGCACTACATAGGTAGTGCAATGTATTAGAAAAAAAAAAATCTGACCGTTGGACCTTCAAGTCCCCTAGTGGGACTTGAAGAAAAGTGTAAAAAAAGTATAAAAAAGTGTAAAAAAAAGTGAAAAAAATAAAAGTTTGAAAACAATAAAAGTTTCAAGTAATCAAATAAAACACAATCCCCCTTTTACTCTTATCAAGTCCTTTATTATTGAAAAATAATAATAAACCATATGTATTTGGTATCGCCACGACCGTAACGACCTGAAGTATCAAAATATTATATTATTTATTGCACGCGGTGAACAGCGTAAAAAAAAAACTTAAAAAACTTTACCAGAGTTTCTGTTTTTTTGGTCACTTTGCCCTACAAATATTAGAATAAAAAGTGATCAAAAAGTCGCACGTATCCAAAAATGGTACCTATAAAAAGTATAGCTCGTCCCGCAAAAAACAAGCCCTCATACACCTCCGTCGACAAAAAAATTAAAAAGCTATGGTTCTCACAACTTGGCGACAGAAAAAATACATTCTTTTTACAAAAGTAATTTTATTGTGCAAAAAGTTGTAAAACATAAAAAAGTCCTATAAATTAGGTATCGCCAGAATCGTACTGACCCACAGAATAAAGTTAACATGTAATTTATAACGCATGGTGAACGCTGTATAAAAAAAACGAAAAAAGCTGTGCCAGAATTGCGTTTTTTGTTTACCTGGCATCCTAAAAAATAGGATAAAAGGTGATCAAAAAGTCACATGTACCCCAAAATGGTACCAATAATAACTACAGCTCGTCCCGCAACAAACCAGCCCTCATACCGCTACGTCTATGAAAAATAAAATTAGTTATGGCTCCAATAAGTCAGGAAATAAAAAAATATGCAGTTGTGCCCGAGGGGAACATTTCTTCTGTTTCAAGAGGCGATTTATCAAGGACCTAAAATTAGGGAACCAGGAAGGGGAGAGCCCAAACATATCCGCTGGAAGCGACGGTGCCCGTATTATACCAGGACAACACTTTCCCAGCAAAATTCCCCAAACTACAAAAGGTGCGGAGTGTGGACCAAAAGGGGGATAAGAAATGACACCATTTATCAGTGCGACACCCCTTGGTAAATGCATTGAGGGGTGTAGTTTCCAAAATAAGGTCACTTCTGGGGGGTTTCCACTGTTTTGGGCCCACAGGCGCCCAGAAACCAATCCAGCAACATCTGCACTCCAAATGGCGGTCCTTCCCTTCTGAGCCCTGCCGTTTGCCCAAACAGCAGTTTATGACCACATATGGGGTATTGCCGTACTCGGGAGAAATTGCTTTACAAATGTTGGGTTCTTTTTTTCCTTTATTTGTTGAGAAAATGAAAAAATTTGCGCTAAAGCTACGTCTTATTGAAGAAAAAGGACTGTTTTTATTTTCACTGCCTAATTCTAATAAATTCTATGAAACATCTGTGGGGTCAAAATGCTCACTACACCCCTAGATGAATTCCTCAAGAGGTGTAGTTTCCTAAATGGAGTCCCTTTTTGGGCGTTTTCATTGTTTTGTCCCCTCAGGGGCTTTGCAAATGTGACCTGGCCTCCGCAAATCATTCCTGCTAAATGTGATCTCAAAAAGCCAAATAGTGCTCTTTCCCTTCTAAGCCCTGCCGTGTGTACAAACAGGCGTTTATTACCACATGTGGGGTATTGTTTTACTTGGGAGAAATTGCTTTACAAATTTTGTGGTGCTTTTTCTCCTTCAGTCCTTCTGGAAATGAGAAAAAATTAGCTAAACCTAGATTTTTTTTGAAAAAATGTAGATTATTATTTTCAGGGCCTACTTCCAATAATTTCTGCAAAAAAACTGTGGGGTCAAATCGCTCACTATACCCCTAGATAATTTCCTCAATGGGTGTAGTCTCCAAAATGGGGTCACTTGTGGGGGGTTTCCACTGTTTTGTCCCCTCAGGGGCTTTGTAAATGTGACATGGCCTCCGCAAACCATTCCTGCTAAATGTGAACTCCAAAAGCCAAATAGCGCTCTTTTCCTTCTCAGCCACGCCGTGTCTCCAAACAACCGTTTATTACCACATGTGGGGCATTGTTTTACTCGGGAGAAATTGCTTTACAAATTTTGCGGTGCTTTTTCTGCTTCAGTCCTTGTGGAAATTATAAAAAATTAGCTAAACCTACATTTTCTTTGAAAAATTTAGGTTGTCATTTTCAGGGCCTACTTCCAATAATTTATGCAAAAAACCTGTTGCGTCAAAACGCTCACTATACCCCTAGATAATTTCCTCAATGGGTGTAGTTTCCAAAATGGGGTCACTTGTGGGGGGTTTCCACTGTTTTATCCCCTCAGGGGCTTTGTAAATGTGACATGGCCTCCGCAAACCATTGCTGCTAAATTTGAGTTCCAAAAGCCAAATGGCGCTCTTTCCCTTCTCAGCCTCGCCGTGTGTCCAAACAGCCGTTTATTACCACATGTGGGGTATTGTTTTACTCGGGAGAAATTTCTTTACAAATTTTATGGTGCTTTTTCTCCTTTAGTCCTTGTGGAAATGAGAAAAAAAATCGCTAAACCTACATTTTCTTTGAAGAAATGTTGATTTTAATTTTCACGGCCTAGTTCCAATAATTTCTGTAAAAAACCTGTGCGGTCAAAATGCTCACTACACCCCTAGATAATTTCCTTGAGGTGTCTAGTTTCCCAGATGGGGTCACTTTTGGGGGATTTTTACTGTTTTGTCACTGCAAGAGCCCTTCAAACCTGACATGGTGCCTAAAATATATTCTAACAAAAATACGGCCCCAAAATCCACTAGGTGCTCCTTTGCTTCTGAGGCCGGTGCTTCAGTCCAGTAGCAGGCTACGGCCACATGTGGGATATTTCCTAAAACTGCAGAAACTGGGCAACAGATATTGAGTTGCATTTCTCTGGTAAAACCTTCTGTGTTATAAAAAAAATTGTATTAAAAATTTATTTCTGCAGAAAAATATGAAATTTGTAAATTTCACCTCTACTTTGCTTTAATTCCTGTGAAATGTGTAAAGGGTTAAGACATTTTCTAAATGCTGTTTTGAATACTTTGAGGGGTGAAGTTTTTAAAATGGGGTGATTTTTTGGGGGTTTCTAATATATAAGGCCCTCAAAAATACTTCACAACTGAACTGGCCCCTGTAAAAATAGCCTTTTGAAATTTTCTTGAAAATGTGAGAAATTGCGGCTAAAGTTCTAAGCCTTGTGAGGTCATAGAAAAATAAAAGGATGTTCAAAAAACTATGCCAATCTAAAGTAGACATATGGGTGATGTTAATTAGCAACAATTTTGTGTGGTGTAACTGCCTGTCTTACAAGCAGATACATTTAAATTGAGAAAAATGCTAATTTTTCGCTAATTTTTGGTGTTTTTCACAATTAAATACTGAACATATCGAGCAAATTTTGCCAGTAACATAAAGTCCAATGTGTCACGAGAAAACAATCTCAGAATCGCTTGGATAGGTGAAAGCATTCCGGAGTTATTACCACATAAAGTGACACATGTCAGATTTGAAAAATGAGGCTCTGTCAGGAAGGTCAAAAGTGGCTAAAGTGGGAAGGGGTTAATGGCCGTTTGTTTCCATTTTCCCTTCGTTTTTCATGGCCGTTAAAAAAACCTGTTGGATTTAATTTGTCAGGGTTTTATGTGTCCCAACACCCTGAAAACACCACAATGCCCATGTAGATAGTGCCGCAATGTCCCTGTAGATAGTGCCACACCATGTAGTGCCACAGTGCCCATGTAGAGAGTGCCACAACCCCCTTGCAGATAGCATGACCAACCATCTTGTAGAATGCACCACCACCCCCTTTGTAGATCGCACCACCACCCCCATGTAGATCGCACCACCACCTAATGTAAATCGCACCACCATCCCATGTGGATCGAATCATCACCACCCCCCCATGTAGATCGCACCACACCTTGTAACTCGCATTATCCCCACCCCTTGTAGATCGCATCACCACCCCCTCTTGTAGATCGCATCACCAGCCCCACCTTTGTAGATCGCGCCACTGTATCTCCCACTAGGAGCTAAATCAGCGGCCATGTGGTCGGCAACTTCTGGCTGGGGATTCCGCTTCTAGAGGGAGTCCCTGACTTCTCTGTTAATATATGGACAGTGAAGTCAAGTGCTTTCCCAAGACAGGAGTCCGCCTGAGATCTTGCAATGCTCTGGCTTGGGGACTCGGCTGTTAGAGGGAGCCCCTGAAGTCACTGTCCATATATGGGCAGACATCAGGGACTCCCACAAGGAGCAGAAATCCCGTCCAGAGTTTGGCGACGCCTTGGCCGGGGATTCAGCTCCTAGTGGGAGCAACAGTGGTGCTATTCTATACGGGGGGGGGGGGGGGTGGGGGGTAGAGTGCTGCTGCAATCTACTAGGAGAGGTGGGATAGTGTGATCTGCAAGGGGGGTGCTATCTAGAGCGAGGTGGTGGTGCTATCTACAGCAGGGTGGTGGCGGCAGAGGCGTAGCTGGGTTCTCCAGCACCCGGGGCAAAGATTCAGTTTTGCCCCCCCCCCCCCTACCTCTTATCTGACATCTCCTTCCCCCTCGCCTTGTTTGTTTTCTCTAAAAATCAATGACGTGTCATTTATTTTACACATTTTTTTTAATGCAACTCGAGCATAAAAACATTTGTCCATTTTACAAGCAATGTAGTTCTATACACAACACCAGAACCAAGCTTAGTACATAAATACAGCCCCAGAACCAAGCTCAGTAAATATATACAGAACGAGAACCAAGCTCAGTACATATATACAACACCAGAACCAAGCTCAGTACATAAATACAACACCAGAACCAAGATCAGTACATAAATACAGCCCCAGAACCAAGCTCAGTACATATATACAGAACCAGCACAAATACAGCTCAATTTAGTGCAACCCCTGCCGTATAAGTTTGCACTAAATTGTTTCCAGCTCCCAGCATGGCCCGAACAATGGTAAGGATATGCTGGGAGATGCTGTTTCACAAAAAAATTTATTAAATCATAAACATACCACCCATCATCTCGCTGTAGTCATACAGTGACTACAGAACTGATTAGAGGCAGAATAAACATTTACATTAAGTGACTCACCGGTGACGTCTCAGATTCTAGTTATTTTTCTCCATCCGGTCCAGACCTCTATGA
The DNA here is from genome assembly GCF_050947455.1 of Rhinoderma darwinii. Classification (NCBI taxonomy): domain Eukaryota; kingdom Metazoa; phylum Chordata; class Amphibia; order Anura; family Rhinodermatidae; genus Rhinoderma; species Rhinoderma darwinii. The sequence goes on from NC_134688.1 coordinate 314,999,721, forward strand.
TGACTTCTCCCGGTCACAGCCCATTTCTGCAGTTTGCCGCTCACATGTCTTCAGCTTCTCACTTTTCCAACATTTCTACACCTATAAACAAAGATAAAGTTCTCATTATACCACACACTATGCCCCTAAATATAATAGCGTACCATACACCGTGTCCCACACACACACACCGTGCCCGTAGATAGTGCCTGCCATAGAGCCCCCTGTAGATAGTGCCACCATATAGCCCATCCCTGTATATAGTGTCCCACAAATAGCTCCCCCTATAGTGCTCCACAGATAGCCCACCCGTAGATATAGCCCCCCTGTAGATATAGCCCACACCTGTATATAGTGCTCCACATATAGTCCACCCCTATATATAGTGCTCCAGATAGCCCACCCCTGTATATAGCCCCCTGTAGATATAGCCCACCCCTGTATAAAGTGCTCCACAAATAGTCCACCCCTGTATATAGTGCTCCACAGATAGCCCACCCCTGTATATAGCCCCCTGAAGATATAGCCCACCCCTGTATATAGTGCTCCATAGATAGCCCACCCCTGTAGATATAGCCACCCCTGTATATAGTGCTCCACAGATAGCCCACCCCTGTATATAGCCCCTGCAGATATAGCCCACCCCTGTATATAGTGCTCCATAGATAGCCCACCCCTGTATTAAGCCCCCCCATAGATATAGCCCACCCCTGTATATAGTGCTCCATAGATAGCCCACCCCTGTAGATATAGCCACCCCTGTATATAGTGCTCCACAGATAGCCCACCCCTGTATATAGCCCCTGCAGATATAGCCCATCCCTGTATATAGTGCTCCATAGATAGCCCACCCCTGTATTAAGCCCCCCCATAGATATAGCCCACACCTGTATATAGTGCTCCATAAATAGCCCACCCTAGTATATAGCCACCCGGTAGATAAAACCCCCCTGTGGATAAAGCCCCCCGGTAGATAAAGCCCCCCCCCCCGTAGATAAAGCCCCCCCCCCCGTAGATAAAGCCACACACTTTTTTTTTTATTACAATAAAATAACCAACTATTTATACTCACCATAATCCCGGCCGGCAGCAATGGAGACCTGCTCTCTTCTACGCAGGTCTCCTGGGGTTGAACGAAGCGTCTATGAAAGGCGCTGATTGGCTGGGCAGAATGACTTTCCCTGTCATTCAGCGCCTGTCAATGACGCAAGCGGCGCAAAGTATCGCGCCGCTTCACTCGTGGAGAGGCGCTGAATGGCCGGGCACGGAACGTACCCAGCCATTCATTGCTTCTTAGGCTGGGTTCACACGAGCATGTTACGTCCGTAATGGACGGAAGGTATTTCGGCTGCAAGTCCCGGACCGAACACACTGCAGGGAGCCGGGTATCATAGTTATGTACGATGCTAGGAGTTCCTGCCTCTCCGTGGAACTACTGTCCCGTACTGAAAACATGATTACAGTACGGGACAGTTGTCCTGCAGAGAGGCAGGGACTCCTAGCATCGTACATAAGTATGATGCAAGGAGCCCAGCTCCCTGCACTGTGTTCAGTCTGGGACTTGCGGCCGAAATACGTTCAGTCTACTACGGACTTACTGCAATTACGTCTGAAATTACGGAGCTGTTTTCAGGAGAAAACAGCTCCTGAATTTCAGACGTAATTGAATGTACTGGCGTTTTTCGCCGTGTCTTTTACGGATGTAATTTGGAGCTGTTCTTCATTGAAGTCAATGAAAAACGGCTCCAATTACGTCCCAAGAAGTGTCCTGCGCTTCTTTGACGAGGATGTTATTTTACGCGCCGTCTTTTCACTGCGACGCGTAAAATTACAGCTCGTCGGCACAGAACATCGTAAAGCCCATTGAAAGTAATGGGCAGATGTTTGCCGACGTATTTGAGGCGTTTTTCCAGACGTAATTCGAGGAGTAAAACGCCTCCATTACGTCTGAAAATAGGTCCTGTGAACCCAGCCTTAGGGTATATTCACACGTGCACGTCCGTTACGGCTGAAATTACGGAGCTGTTTTCAGGCGAAAACAGCTCCTGAATTTCAGATGTAATGGCAAGTGCAGGCGCTTTTCGCAGCGTCCATTACGGAAGTAATTGGAGCTGTTTTTCTATGGAGTCAATGGAAAACGGCTCCAATTACGTCCCAAGAAGTGACAGGCACTTCTTTGACGCGGGCATCTTTTTTACGTAAAAAAAATGACCGTCTGCACAGTACATCGTAAAACCCATTCAAATGAATGGGCAGATGTTTGCCGATGCTTTCAAGCAGTATTTTAGGCCGTAATTCCAGGCTTAAAACACCTGAATTACGTCCGTAAATAGTGCATGTGAACATACCCTTATAGTGCAGGAGGGGGTGCCCCCCTCTAAGTTGCGCCCGGGCCACATGCCCCCCTTCCCCCCAGCTACGCCCCGGCGGTATCTGCAGGGCGATGTGGCACTATACTAGTCCTTCTTCCCCACGGAACTGCTGTTCCATACTGTATCATTTTGTTCAGTGCAGAACTGCATTTCTGTGGGGAAGCCGGGACAGAATGGGGCGCAGCTCGTCAGACCAGGCAGTGACGAGGCGGCGCTTTCTCCTGCAGCACAGCCACTAAAGAATCGATTCACATACTGTAAATATGTATATTAGGGTAAAAAAAAAATGATAGATGAAATTATCTGGAGAATTAAAGCAAGATCAACCCCTAGAAACATTTATTTATGGATTGACTTTCGTTTAGGCTGTAACGTTAGGAAAGGGTCAACCTATCGCACACGTATCTGTGAAATACGTACCCCTCACCTCAACCAATCATCGAAAATAACGCAGCTTCCACACCATATTCGTAACGCGAAGTTCACTGGCCAATCCAAATCATCGTCTCATATGAAGCAGCGCCGTAGTAAATAACAGTAGAATGCTATTGGTGCTTCGTTTAGCATTTGCTAATTGGCTGTAAGTCTTAGGTGGGCGGTAGTAAGCGCAGCAGGAAAGTGTGTTTCGGAGTTACCGTGTAGCATCACTGCTTCCGGCGTACGCTGTAGCGGAAAAGCGACAAATCAGTATTGTCCTGGCTGGGAGAGAAGCCAAGGTAGGTTTGGTGGCAACGAATAGTTGACTATCTACCAAGTTTTCATGTAAAGTATATCGGGTACGTGGTACTCAGTGGGCGCACACACCTATGCTGCCTGCATCTGTTTGGCTTACATGGTGACCATGCATCGTACAGTACCATGCTGTATTCTATTCTATTTCTGCACATAATTGTAATGGCAGTCCGGACAACACGTCTTCATATTGGTACTGACCGTGATAGTACGTTTTAAATGCAATTATAACATGGCTGTTATTATTTATAGACTCCCAGCCATTGTTCGTACAAGTAAACGGTTTTTTTTTTGTTTTTTTTCCAAATTTTTAATATTCTTAAGAAGGGGGATTCATACTGATGGCCTAGGATAGGTCATCCGTATATGATCGGTGGGGGTCCTGTGGATAGGTCATCAGTATGAAAAACCACCCCCCCTTGCCTGGACAACCCCTTCAATCTTCGGCTGAGTTCACACGTTGCAGTTTTCGTCGCAGATTTTACCCATTGCAATACAAAAGCCAAGATCTGTATCAAATCCGCAACGTATGAACTCTTCAATATGTATGAGAGTAGAAAAAAAAAAGTGCATCAAAGAAAGATGGCTGAACACTTAGGATGTTTGTAGTGCTGGCCAATAAGAAAATCAAATCTAATTCTAAATATTTCTTTTTTTTAAAAATCTAGAATTGTCCTTTAGGGCTGGGCGACTGCCCGAAAATGTAGTTTAGTTTTTTTTTTGTTTTTCAACCCTGGGCTATTTTCGATTTGAATCTCTATATTTTGTTAAATAAGTTAAAAAAAACAAAACCATGACAAGTGTTGGAGGTGGGGAGGGGCTGCTAGTGACAGCGAGTCACATGGTGGGTGGGGAAGATCCTGTTGGCTAGAGGGGCACTATAAGGCACCTGGGTGGTGCAGATGTGCCATCAGGGGCAGCAAGGCACTATGTTGGCAGGGACATGTCTGGCATGTAGGGAGGCAGTACCAGAACAGCAAGGCACATAGTGGGTGGACAGGCACCTGGAGGGTGGGTGAGCTACATCAGGGCCAGCGAGGTGACTAGGAATGATGAGACAGCAGCAGAGGTACTTGGGAGTGAAGGCTGAAAAAATATATACCGTGTTTCCCCGAAAGTAAGACAGTGTCTTACTTTCTTTTTATCCCCAAAAGCCCCACTATGTCTTACTTTCGGGGTATGTCTTACATTGGCAAAAAAAATTTTTTTTTTTTTTTTTTCACAAACTTTATTTAACTGGTTTACATTTTTTTTTTTTTCCCACCAGGGGACTTCACTATGCGATGTGCCGATCGCATATATAATGCTTTGGTATACTTAGTATACCGAAGCATTATTGCCTGTCAGTGTAAAACTGACAGGCAACCTATTAGGTCATGCCTCCGGCATCGCCTAACAGGCAGATGCTGAAGGCAGACCTGGGGGTCTTTGTTAGACCCCCGGCTGTCATGGAAACCCGACGGCGACCCGCGATTTGTTTGCGGGGGTGCCAATCGGGTGACAGAGGGAGCTCTCCCCTCTGTCAAACACATTAAATGCCGCTGTCACTATTGACAGCGGCATTTAATGGGTTAAACTGCCGGAATCGGCGCGCGCTTCGATTCCGGCAGTTGCAGCAGGAGCCAGGCTGTGTATAACAGCCGTGCTCCTGCCGCTGATCGCGTGGGTACAGTCTCAGTACCCGCGCTATCACAGGACGGATATATCCGTCCTCCGGCGCGAACTAGCAGCTGCTGAGGACGGATATATCCGTCCTTCGGCGTTAAGTGGGAGTGGAAGTGGGCAGGAGGCGGCAATACCCCCGTGTTTCCCCGAAAGTAAGACATATGTCTTACTTTCGGGGTACGGCTTATATTAGCCGACCCCCCTGAAACCCCCGATACGTCTTACAATCGGGGGTGTCTTACTATCGGGGAAACACGGTAGAAGACTGCCATTTAAAGGCGATGTAAACCTTTTGTAAAGCATTTTCTTTTTTTTTTTAATAAAAAGGTCAGTGTGATTGGTGCAGCTTTATGATTAGTTTTTATTAAAAAATTGTTTTACTTTTTGAGACACAGCTTCTCTGTATTCTCTACACAGAGAAGCTGTATCTAGCGTTAAATCCTTTTCCAGTCAGGTCTGCGGGACTGATGGGTTCACTGAATAGTGATAGATACAGCTGCTCTATATTCTCTATACAGAGCAGCTGTATTTCAAAGTAAAATAATTTTTTAATAAAAACAATTTATGAAGTTGCACCAAACAATGTGACTGACTTTGAAATGTAAAAAAAAAAAAAATGCCTTTCCATGGTTTAAATAGACTTTAAGCTAACCTGAGGCTAACGTATGCTGGTAACAGGAACAGCAAAGTGTTAGGTGGTGAGGGTCAACAGGGAGTGAGGGTACTGATTTATGTGTGTGTTGGGGGTGCAAACAAATGCTAAAGTCTGACATCTTTGCTTAGCTGGGGCTCTAAAGAACAACTCATAAGACAGTAAGAGAATTAGATGTGATCGTTACGAGCAGGATCCTGCGTGTCAGGACCAACTTTCAGCCTAGCCGACAGTTCTGCTGACCTGACAGAATTGACTTTGACAGCGAGATACAACTTCTATGTATACAGGATGCATAGAGACTATCCTAAAAAGCAAAAACAAATGTAATTAAAGTTAATTGACAAGTTGTGTAAAATCACATAAAACATTATGTTAAATAAATCCGAACTGCACCCTCAAAGTATTCAAAACCACATTTAGAAAGGCTCTTAACTCTTTAGGCATTTCACAGGAATTAACCCATTAGTGACCGCCCCATTGTGTTTTTACGTCGGTCACTAACTGGCTTTATTCCGATGCAATTGCCTTTCTACGTCACTGCATTAGAATAAAGTAGCGCCGCCTGGGGGTGGGTCAGCACCCTGCTCTCAGCTACCGGAGGTAGCTGAGGGCTTGGAGCAGTGACTGGGGACCGTTGTTTGAGGTCCCCATACCGGCGATCGCCAGTATTCAACGAGTACCGGCGACCGCCGTTACATTGTATGTGCTAATGTAAATTAGTTTTTTTAAATCCACTCACCATGTATGTTAGGTGAGAGGAGATAAAAAAAAAAAAACTGCTTGTTAGGCTCCTGCTGCCACTGATCGTGTCCCCCATCCCAAACTGCGGGGGGGGGGGGGGGGAAAGAAAAATGGCGCACGCATGTGCTGTCAGTCTAAGGCAGCTATTCTGCCTGTAAATAGAAACTGATCAGGGACCCTTATAATCCCTGATCATATAGTCACTGTGATATACCTATCAGTGACCATAGTTCCATATTTACAAAATACAGCACAGGATTTGTGCTGGTTCCCTCCCTCCTCTCACTGTAGTTGATCTGTGAGAGGAAGAGAGAGTTACTATACTAATCTTGTGCTGTTTGAGGGTATGTTCACACCGCAGCCTCCGTTACGGCTGAAAGTACGGAGCTGTTTTCAGGAGAAAACCGCTCCGTAATTTCAGACGTAATGGCAAGTGCAGGCGCTTTTCGCTGCGTCCATTACGGACGTAATTGGAGCTGTTTTTCCATGGAGTCAAGGGAAAACGGCTCCAATTACGTCTCAAGAAGTGACAGGTACTTCTTTGACGCGGGCGTCTTTTTTCCGCGCCGTCTTTTGACGGGCGCGTAAAAAAAAATGACCGTCGGCACAGAACATCGTAAAACCCATTCAAATGAATGGGCAGATGTTTGCTGCCGTATTTTCGGACGTAATTCGGGGCTAAAACGCCAGAATTACGTCCATAAATAGGGTGTGTGAACCCAGCCTCACTGTGAAAAACACACCAGATATTTACGTTCCTATATTACCCGTAATCACGTCCCAGATAACCCGTAATCACGTCCCAGATAACCCGTAATCACACCCCAGATAACCCGTAATCACACCCCAGATAACCCGTAATCACACCCCAGATAACCCGTAATCACACCCCAGATAACCCGTAATCACACCCCAGATAACCCGTAATCACACCCCAGATAACCCGTAATCACACCCCAGATAACCCGTAATCACACCCCAGATAACCCGTAATCACACCCCAGATAACCCGTAATCACACCCCAGATAACCCGTAATCACATCCCAGATAACCCGTAATCACATCCCAGATAACCCGTAATCACATCCCAGATAACCCGTAATCACATCCCAGACAGCCCGTAATCACTTGTGATCTCCTTATCTGGGATGTGATTGCGGGTTATCTGGGATGTGATTGCGGGTTATCTGGGATGTGATTGCGGGTTATCTGGGATGTGATTGCGGGTTATCTGGGATGTGATTGCGGGTTATCTGGGATGTGATTGCGGGTTATCTGGGATGTGATTATTTTATATATATATATATATATATATATATATGTGTGTGAAGGAAATAAGTATTTGATCCCTTGCTGATTTTGTAAGTTTGCCCACTGTCAAAGACATGAACAGTCTAGAATTTTTAGGCTAGGTTAATTTTACCAGTGAGAGATAGATTATATTTAAAAAAAAAACTGAAAATCACATAGTCAAAATTATATATATTTATTTGCATTGTGCACAGAGAAATAAGTATTTGATCCCTTTGGCAAACAAGACTTAATACTTGGTGGCGAAACACTTGTTGGCAAGCACAGCAGTCAGACGTTTTTTGTAGTTGATGATGAGGTTTGCACACATGTTAGATGGAATTTTGGCCCACTCCTCTTTGCAGATCATCTGTAAATCATTAAGATTTCGAGGCTGTCGCTTGGCAACTCGGATCTTCAGCTCCCTCCATAAGTTTTCGATGGGATTAAGGTCTGGAGACTGGCTAGGCCACTCCATGACCTTAATGTGCTTTTTTTGAGCCACTTCTTTGTTGCCTCGGCTGTATGTTTCGGGTCATTGTCGTGCTGGAAGACCCAGCCACAAGCCATTTTTAATGTCGTGGTGGAGGGAAGGAGGTTGTCACTCAGGATTTGACGGTACATGGCTCCATCCATTCTCCCATTGATGTGGGGAAGTAGTCCTGTGCCCTTAGCAGAGAAACACCCCCAAAACATAATGTTTCCACCTCCATGCTTGACAGTGGGGACGGTGTTCTTTGGGTCATAGGCAGCATTTCTCTTCCTCCAAACACGGCGAGTTGAGTTAATGCCAAAGAGCTCAATTTTAGTCTCATCTGACCACAGCACCTTCTCCCAATCACTCTCAGAATCATCCAGATGTTCATTTGCAAACTTCAGACGGGCCTGTACATGTGCCTTCTTGAGCAGGGGGACCTTGTGGGCACTGCAGGATTTTAATCCATTACGGCATAATGTGTTACCAATGGTTTTCTTGGTGGCTGTGGTCCCAGCTGCCTTGAGATCATTAACAAGTTCCCCCCGTGTAGTTTTCGGCTGAGCTCTCACCTTCCTCAGGATCAAGGATACCCCACGAGGTGAGTTTTTGCATGGAGCCCCAGATCGATGTCGATTGACAGTCATTTTGTATGTCTTCCATTTTCTTACTATTGCACCAACAGTTGTCTCCTTCTCACCCAGCGTCTTACTTATGGTTTTGTAGCCCATTCCAGCCTTGTGCAGGTCTATGATCTTGTCCCTGACATCCTTAGAAAGCTCTTTGGTCTTGCCCATGTTGTAGAGGTTAGAGTCAGACTGATTAATTGAGTCTGTGGACAGGAGTCTTTTATACAGGTGACCATTTAAGACAGCTGTCTTTACTGCAGGCACCAAGTTGATTTGGAGCGTGTAACTGGTCTGGAGGAGGCTGAACTCTTAATGGTTGGTAGGGGATCAAATACTTATTTCTCTGTGCACAATGCAAATAAATATATATAATTTTGACTATGTGATTTTCAGTTTTTAAAAAAATATAATCTATCTCTCACTGGTAATATTAACCTAGCCTAAAAATTCTAGACTGTTCATGACTTTGACAGAGGGCAAACGTACAAAATCAGCAAGGGATCAAATACTTATTTCCAAATACAATGTCAGCCGCACAGCCTTGTAAATCATAGGTGGGTGCCGACCTGCCCAGGTCAGGGCTAACAGAGCTGCTGTAGTAGAATCCAAAAATCAGGCAGCACTCCAAGGTATAAGCAAGGTAGAAAAAGGTGCTTTATTGTTCCATATACACACGACGTTTCAGCTCAACACAGGAGCCTTTCTCAAGTGAGGTAGAAAAAGGTGCTTTATTGGTCCATATACACACAACGTTTCAGCTCAACACAGGAGCCTTTCACACTTGAGAAAGGCTCCTGTGTTGAGCTGAAAGGTCGTGTGTGTATATGGACCAATAAAGCACCTCTTTCTACCTCACTTGAGAAAGGCTCCTGTGTTGAGCTGAAACGTCGTGTGTGTATATGGAACAATAAAGCACCTTTTTCTACCTTGCTCATACCTTGGAGTGCTGCCTGATTTTTGGATTATATATATATATATATATATATATATATATATATATATATATATATATATATATATATTCTATTTATGAAAACCACTCAAAATACAAACAATTTTTTTAATTAGGTAGTTTAGTGTAGCAAAGGAATGAATCGTGGAACCCGCAGAATGTTCTCTTCAGAGCAGGCTGAACCCCCCAGCCCTATGATGGTGGATGCAGCTGTCACCGGTGAAGGGTCTGGAGTAGGGCCTAGTAATGCAGTCCCTCCTGCAATGTGGGATCCTGCAGTTTCTCCCCCCGCCCCCCCCCCCAAATTCCGCCATTTACAGCGACTCCAGGCATCAACACTGATGTCCAAATTTTACCCCCTATAATTTTTTTTATTTGTTTATAGGCGATCAGGTCCTGGAACTAATTGTCCAGCAGATAAATTTGCCACCCAAAATCCAAGGTCTTACTATGCCAGAGGATGGATGCCCAAAACCGTCTGTGAGATTGAAAAACTTTTGTGAATTACCCTAAACATGGGTATAGTAAAAAAAAAAACTTCTATCCGCTCCTACTGGGCTACCAGCGATATCCACAGCACCCATGTATTTGCGGCTGTCATGGCCCTTTTTTATATATTAGGGCAGGGACCGCCACCGTAATCCCCCAGGATGCCCAGAGGATGTTGGCATTAGTGGGAAAATTGTCTGGAAACTCATGGTGCCATTCCTACAGAAAGGGTACCATGTGTACACCGACAATTATTACACCAGTGTCCCCCTGTATAAGTTCTTCCATGCCTCTAATACAGGGGCCTGTGGGATTATACGCAAAAATAGTCAGCTTCCCTCAACCACTGGTGTCCATGCGACTAGAAAGGAGTGCAACACTCATTTGCAAGCGACCAGTTGCTCGCTGTTAAATGGAGTGATAAAAAGGTGTAAGTGCTGACCACCGTGCATGAGGACACCACAGTGGCAGTGAGGAAGAGGGGCGCTACCTCTGATAAGGGGAAACCAGTCTGCGTGGTTATTTATCTTTTTATTACAGTAAGTTCATGGGGGGGGGGGTCGATCTATCTGACCAGGTCCTACAACTGTACCTGGTCAAGCGCAAAACTAGGTATAAAAAGGTAGCGATCTACCTCATCCAGATGGCTACATATAACAGCTATGTGCTCTACAAGACCCAGGGAACACTCAGTTTCCTCCAATATCAGGAGAAAATTAAAGAGCACCTCCTGTTTGACTCCCCTGCACCTGGAGAATCCTTTGAGTCAGAGGATGTCAAAAGGCTCACTGAGCGCCACTTCCTTCACCCCGTCCCTGCCACTGAGAATAAGGAATACCCCCCAAAAGAGATGCCGGGTGTGCAGTAAACATGGAAGGGGGAGCGATTCCCGGTTTTACTGCCCTATGTGCCCTTCAAATCCAGGCCTGTGCAACTTCCCCTGTTTTGAGACCTACCACACCGTTTCTAATTATTGATTTTATATATAATTTAGGGAACACCAAAAAGGGTGGGGTGGGGGATTCATTTTATGGAGTCCATTTCATTTATTCATATTTTTTGTTTAGTTTCTGGGCTTTCCAAGGGAGGGATTCTCATGGGGAGGTAGTAAAGTATTTATTTCAGACTGTAAAACTAATTTTCCCCTTTTTTTAATTTTTTTTTTTTTTTATACATTTCTTGGACAATTAAATCCTGGACTTGATCACTCACAAATGAATACAGTTGATTGTGCAGGAGCCACATCTGTCTATTCAGAACATGGACCCCACAAGTGTTCTTGCATTTATTAGTAGATAAACACCTGCGGCCTGAATTGGTGGAAGTCGTGCATTTTAGCAATGGTTACAAGAATAAATTGAGGATTTATTTCCTTTTTCTGATGACTATGTCCTGCCACATACAGCTGTTACATTCCTAATTCTGTACCGTGATACGGGCATGATATTTTTTTTTTTTTGGAGGATCTCTAATAATCGAGCTGTTCCTTATCAATACACCATGGGCTTTGTTACAGTTCTTCTGGAAATACTGACATCATTTTGGGGATTAGTGATCCATTGTTTTGTGCACATAGCGGTTCCTACCTTGCCGGGCAGGGGCCTGTTATGGTGTACCGCGTCACTTGGCACGTTCGTCCCTCATAAGGATTGATGGAGCTAAAGAGACGTTGTACAACCAGTCACTGGAAAAAAACAAACCTTGTCATGACAGCCCTGCAGGTGTTCTTCTATCCAGTGAACAGACTCGAGTTTGCAATATAGTTGGATATATTTTCCTCTATTCTTTTGAAGATCTTGCCCGTCACTCCAGTACAGTTTTTTCCCCCTCTCTGACTGATTTTATATTAGGACAGAATTCTGTCCACAATGACATCATAATGGCACAGATGCGGGACAACTGCTTCTTTAGCAAGACAGTGATAAGTACAGGCAAATACGTCCATAATGACTTGCATCCATTATGAATACACGGCTTCACTTCTCTTCTGTATGCCGCACAAATTTATTAACTGGTTGCCGACACAGGACGAGAATGCTCGTCCTGAGCGGCAAGTACTTGGCGAATTAGGACGAGCGTTCTCGTCCTGTGTGACAGCCGTCTGTGCGCGCGATCGAGAGCGGAGCTACGGCTGTAATGCAAGAGAAACATCTTCTCTCCGCCGTTAATCCTTTGAATGCCGCGATGAAAGCTGATCACGGTGTTCAAGGAGAGGGGACTGCACTTTGATCGCGTCACAGAAAATAACTGTGACGCGATCAAAGCCCACAACTCGTATGTCCAGACAGCCCAGGGTCCATTGAAGAACCCCAGGGCTGTCTGAACTTATTTCCTGTTGTTAGGGCATGCTGAGATGCCAGTATATTAATTACAAAATAAAGATAAATATGATCCCTTTTATGGGATTAAAAAAAAAAGTTAAAATGAATGAAAAAAAAAATGATGATAGATAAATAAAAAATACACAAACACACTTTTTTTTTTTTTTTTTAATAATAAATATTTTTTTTTAAATATAAGTCCCAAAACATTAAATAATATAGACATATTTGGCATCACCACGACCGTAACAACCTGTACAACAAATGTATAACATTATTTATGATCGGTGTATGGTGTAAAAAAAAAATATTTAAAACTGCTGCGGAACTGTTTTTTTTTTTTTTTTCTACATTTTCGCCAAAATAAAATTTTATAGAAATCAAACAATGTATTTGTACCAAAAAATGGTACCTACATAAAATACAACTCGTCCCGCAAAAAACAAGTCTCATACAACTACGTCGTACACAAAATAAGAGTTATGAGCGTCTGGCTGCAGTGGGAAATATTAAAAAATAGTTCTGTCCTCAAGGCCAAAATTGGCCGTGTCCTTAAGGGGTTAATGTGGCATATTTCTAACAAAATAACTCTACCACGTCGTCTCTATTTTATCTGGAAATGTAATAAGAGTTTGAAGAAAACATTATATACCCATAGTGTCTGAAATAATACCAATTATTTCTTCCATGAAAAAATTTTTGGTCCGCATGCTCCCTACACCACTAGATTAATTTTTTTTTTTTGTTCAGGCCTGGAATTTATTCAATTGTGCCCTGAAAGCTAAAGGGCGCTCCCTCTCTTTTTGGCCCAGCCACACGTCTAATAAGCAGATTGGGGCAACAATGGGAGTATTTTTGAACTCGAGAAACAGGGTGATAGATTTTGTGCTGTTGCTTCATTTTCATGTTCGCTTTACAAAGAAATCGGTCTTCAAACTGATACTTATATGAAAAAAGTGAAATTTAATTTTTTCTCACCTGCTATGAATTAAATTTAGCAAAAAGCTGTGGGGTTAAAATACTTACTATACCCCTAGGTAAATACCTTAAGGGGTCTAGTTTTCTAAATGGGGTCATTTGTGGGGGTTTCCAGCATTCTGAGACCTATGAGCCTCTGAAAACCTGGCTTGGTGCAGGAAAACAAAATGTACTTCAAAATTTATAAAATTAATATTCAATTTGTAAGTCCCCGAAATTGCTGAAAATTTATTTTATTTTTTTCAAAAGTGCTGCCAAAATAGAGTAAAGAGATGGAAATATATATTTAATTTAAAAAATTGTACAGTGTGTACATATGTGACATATTGCAGTTAAAAATAGGGAAAATGTTAGTTTTTACAAAATGTTTTCTATTTTTTAATTTCCGCAAATCGTATCAGTCTACTTTTACCACTAAAATAAAGTACAACATGTGACGAAAAAACAGTGTCAGAATTACTTGGATATTCAAAACTTTCGCTGAGTTATTCTCTGATAAATTCAGGCATACCAGATTTGACATATCTGGCTTGGTCATTAAGGGGTTAAAGCAAAGTGGAGCTGAAATCTATAATACACGGGCCATTTATTGCCCGGAGCCCGGGCTCATTGAAATCCATGTGTGCGTGGTCCGTGAATTGCGGACGGCCCGCGGATGACACTCTGCGGCCCGTCGGTGCCGTAATCATGCACACTGCTGTGTGCATGAGGCCTTAGAGTTTTCTAGGCCCCATGTCCGGTTTGAAGAGGTCTTGTGGTGCCAAAACAAGGGGAAACACTCCAAAAAAAAACAACGTTTTGGAAACTGCACTCCACAAGGAATTAATATGCTGTAGTGAGCATTATCAATATCATTATAATGATAGCATTATATATATATATATATATATATATATATATATATATATATAATGCTATTTCCACAAGGAATAAAGGAGAAAAAGCCCTCCAACAAATGTAAAGCAATTTCTGCCAAGTAAATACCCCACATGTGGTCATTAATTGCTGTTTGGTCACACGGCAGTGCTCAGAAGGGAAGGAGCGCCATTTGGATTTTGGAGCACAGATTTTCCTGGATTGGTTTCTAAGCACTGTCACATTTGGAAAGCCCCTGTGGGACCAAAACAGTGGAACCCCCCCCCCCCCCCCAGAAGGGTTGTATTTTCAGACCTCCTTAAAAGTATTCGCCTGATTTTTCAGAGTGAAAATGGCAATTTTTCCATTGATATGCCATTTCAGTGTCCAATATGTGGTGACCAGCTTGCGCCACCATGAAAAGACAGCTGTCTAATTATTATGCTGTGTTTCCCGGTTTTAGAAACGCCCTACGTTTTGGTCCTATTTTTTTTGCCTGGACATACGACAGGGCTCAGGAGTGAAAGAGTAATATGTGAAATTGAGACCTAATTTGTCGACTTACAAAGTATTGGTTCACAATTGCAGAGGTTCTGATATGAAATAATAAAAGAAACCCCTGGGTAGTCATCCCAATTTGGAAGCTACAAGGGGTTAAAAGGTGTAGTCCGCATTTTGATCCCACAGGTGTTTTCCAGAAATGAATGCACTGTGGATGGTAAAAATTGAAAGTTTTCCACAGATATGCCATTTCAGTGACAAATATTTCAGCTTGTGCCACTGGAAACACACCCCAAAAATTGTTAAAAGGGTTGTCCCTGGTATGGCGATGCCACATATGTGGAAGGAAACTGCTGTTTGGCCACAGTGTAGGGCTTAGAAGGGGGGTGTGCCATGTGGATTTTGCTTGGTAGTAGTTTTCAGAGCACCAATAGAGAAACTGCATGCTTAACCCATAGGAATAAAAGTAGCATTAATTTTATTGGTGTACATTAAAAGACAAATCGTATATAAAAAAAAAGACCGTACAAATCGCATTAAAGACAATGGTGAGTATGAGGGGCAAAAATATAGTCACAAACAAAATGGGGAAAGAAGTTTTCACAAGCCACCAGACACAGATAAATAACGGAAATCAGCAAATCAAGATAGATGAAGCAGTAAAGTGCACATAGTACGGGATACAGGGTAAATAACCTAGAGGGTTCAACTGTCTGATTGCTATTCTAATGCATTGCACTACCTATGCAGTCAGTCTTTCACACACAGCAAGCCTATTAGGCTCCTCCTCCGGGTGGGACCTAATAGGCTTCCGTGCTTGGCAGAAGAGGAGGACATTGTTAGGCTATGTGCACACGATGAGAGGCTTTTACGTCTGAAAAGACAGACTGTTTTCAGGAGAAAACATCTGCGTCGTTTCAGACGTAAATGCTGCTCCTCGTATTATGCGAGGCGTCTTTGACGCCTGTAATCTTGAGCTGCTCTTCATTGACTTCAATGAAGAACGGCTCAAATTACGTTGCAAAGAAGTGTCATGCACTTCTTTGCCGAGGCAGTCAATTTACGCGTCGTAGTTTGAGAGCTGTCAGACGACGCGTAAATGACAGGTCGTCGGCACAGTACGTCGGCAAACCCATTCAAATGAATGGGCAGATGTTTGCCGACGTATTGTAGCCCTATTTTCAGACGTAAAACGAGGCATAATACGCCTCGTTTACGTCTGAAAATAGGTCGTGTGAACCCAGCCTCAGGCCTCTAGTTGCTGTAGCAGCCATTAGCACAAACCACTTAGATTCCACTGTTGCTTTTGGTCGGCTTCTAAGGGGTTAATTGCAAAGAGCTAGATCCGGTCCCTGCCGTTACAGCAGGGTGTCAGCTGCAACGTACAGCTGACACCTGTGGTTCATGGCGTGCACTCCGCTCCCGGGCCCACGCCATATTTCTGTGGGAAGAATGCTGCTAACAGCAAGCCTATTAGGCCCCGCCACCTTAGCCCGTGCCATCTATTTGGCATATTTGAAATTTTTGCGGGAAGCACTAGCATTCCATGACTTGTACTTACGGCAAATGTCGAAGGGGTTAACGTGAGGCACATGGTGTTATTAAATTTTAACTTCCAGGTACCTTACATTAATGATAATTAACCCGATCATGTACCTCACACATAACCCAATGTTGCCCATGATGGGGTTAATCACTACTAATATGAGGCACATGGAGGTTCAAAATTGATAACACCATGTGGCTCACATGTGAAAAATGTTTTCGTTTTTTTTATTGTTGGGTAAGCATGGTTTTGGTACCGATAATCACCATAATACACGACGTATCGTAGTCTAAATTTTGGTACTGTGACAACCCTAATGCTCAGTGAGGTGGCCTGGCAGGTGTGTGAGGAGGGTGAAAATTTTGGGAAGTGTGGCTGTGAAAGAAGTTGCTGGCTAGGCCTGCGGGCCGGGGAATGTATGAGTCTGGAGCGCATGCTGGACTCACTGCTCTGCTTTGTCACAATCTGTGGATATCTGTACCCACTAGGCCGTAGCGGAGTAGCAGCTGGCCAAACAGTGTACGCGGTCTTTACAAAGTCCAAGCACAAGGGTACCTGTAATAGCCCAGACAGTAGCAAGGCTAGGCTCAGATGGTAATTTGACGGCGGGTGATGCTAAACGTGGCAGGAGCTACCAGGCGTGGCAGATGACACCAGACGTGGTGTATGACGGCACAACACGACTCGAACACTAGAGGGCACACAAACAAATACATCACGGGATACAGGTAGCGGGGCACGGGAACACTGGGAACCAGATACGACTAAGGCGGGATTCACACGACCGGGTCGTTCCCGAGCCCGAGTGTCGGCTGGTAAAATCGGCCATTTTGCCCGGCCGGTTTGCATTAAGTTTTGCATCCGTGCCGGGCCGGGCAGATCCGGACAGTGACATCAGCGGCAACTCCTGAAGGGGAATCCCCATGTGTTCGGGGATTCCGCTTCAGGAGTTTCCCCTGATGTCACTGCCCAGATATGGACAGAGACATAAAGCGCTCTGTCCAGGAGCGGAATCCCCGAACACACGGGGATTCCGCTCCTTCAAGGAGCTAAAGTGCGGCTAGCACATAGCAGAGCGGGGAGATACCTCCCCGCTCTGCTATAGTGGCGTCGCTACAGTAGTAGCAGCCGCTGCAGCTGCTAGTGGCGCCATCGAAGGTGTCGCCGGGCCAGGGTGCTTTTATAACAAGCAGGGGAAGGGAGCCAGCGCAGCGCTCCCTTCCACCTACTGTACACCCCGGCCCTGCCACACAGTGTACAGCGATGCCATTCGTCCGAATGGCATCAACTCCTCCTCCTCACATGCACTCTGCGCTGTAAGGAGGAGGAGATAGAGCGCAAGCGCCGGAAAACTCGGCCATCACTCGGGACACATCCCGGTGATGGCCGTGTATTTGCCGGCCCCATAGACTTCTATGGGGGCCGGGTACCCGGGCGAAGATAGAGCATGTCCTATTTTTTGACGGCCGGTTTTCCCGGCCGTCAAAAAATCGGTCGTGTGAATAGCCCCATTAGGGGTCTATTATTCCTAATGCAGCCGCGTGCCGGCCGATTTATGAACGGCCGGCACCCGGCCGGGAAACCCTGCCGTGTGAATGAGGCCTAAGGGACCATTTGCAAGACTAACATAGGAATACAAACAACGCTTAGGCAAGGCGTGAAAGGGCAGGGCCCTTTTTATAGTCCAGGGTGATCTGGGAGTAATTAGTAGATTCTTTACATGTCTGCCCGCTGGCCCTTTAAGGCTTTTGAATGGGCTCGCTCGTGGTCACTGCAGGGCAAGATGGCCGCATGTGCTGGCATCTCCGGGAAGGGAGATGTCGGCAGGATGAGAGGGGTCTGTGGTCTGCGACCACGGTCGTTACATTGCTGTTCTGGTGCTCCAGCACGGAGTGGGGCTAAGTTTGTTTTACCGACTCTGATCAGAATGGTGCTTCACTGTCATGGAAAATGATTTGATTAATTGCCCAGCCCTAGATAGTAGCAACACTTATTATTAGAGCATCTTTTTTATTATTTTTTGCATTTCTTCTTTGTACCCCAGGGTGAGCAAAACAATATTTTTGCTGCTTTTCAACATCCGGTTCAGGCAGGAGGGACATATGAGAGAACACACACGTCTCTGTCTATAGAAGTGTGTCATGAGTATTCGTCCACTGAATGGTGGTATGTGGAAACTCTTAGTGTATATGCTGTATAAAGCATTTTGTTTTTTGCCATTTTTGTAGTATTTTTGGGGTCCAAATGTGCCATGCTCTGGGTATGGCATTTTTTTCCATAGGCTTCTCTATAGAACTTCAAATGGCAGAAAGAATGCATGTACTAAAGAAAAGTTGCTTGAAACGCTGCTTTTTACATGTTTTTTTAAAATAACTCTAGGTTACTGATGCTTTTTTATCATACAGCTAATTTCAATCTTCATCGCAGTCATTCTACCTCGTTGTTTGGAATTTATTTATATTGCAATTAGGGTACTTAGTGCCTATTCATGTACATAGCCTACCGTAGCCACAACCTGTGATGAAAGGGCGGTACCTCCTCTATATGTTTGCACAGCTGTGCATATGGTTACCTATAGATAAGTGATCTCCACCCTGTAAGCAAGGCATGTTTTTCTGACTGGCAACCAGGATCACAATAACTCCTGCACGGTCGTTATTGACGCTTGTACAGGCATGTTCACGCTTTTAACAATCTGTGTAATTCTAATTGTGACACTGTAGGCTATACAGAAGAGGGAGAAGAGTGCCACAGCGCTATACTTGCATGTAGCCTGCGCAGTATGGCCAATGAAAAAGCTCCTTACTGGCAGCGAGTGGAAGGCAGCTGCAAGTAAGGAGCTTTCTCTTGGACGAGCAGCTGATTGTTTAGTACGGGATATGCCTTGTGGGCACAGCCCTCTTCAGGTCATTCCACAGCATCTCAATAGGGTTAAATGGGTATTACCATCTTGAACATTTATGGAATATCCTTAGAAAAAGCCATAAATTGTGCGATTAATTCCGAGTCCCAGTTCTGGGATTCGTACGTATCTCTTGAACGAGGCTTCCAGACCCTCGTCCTACCTTCTGTCACTGGGCCAGGAGTATGGAAACAGCTGAGCTACGCTGTTTTCATAACTCCCTTTTAAAGTGAATGGTAGTTACAGAAACCGCTTGGCACAGCAAGCTCGGCTGTTTCTGTACTCCCGGCCACCTTGTAACTGGTTAAAGACTAGTGACAGGGGAGACGTCCGGGAGGCTCGTTCTAGAGATGTGGGTCTCAACTCAGGGATCTGCACCTATCTGACATTTAGGGTTGAGGAGGTAGCCGGACAGTGGAGACATAAGTTTCTTGAGTTTTACTCTAGTTTTGTGTTTCTCCCTCCTCTGCCGTGGCAATGTTTCACCGTCTTAGTTGGATACCCTGGCCAAGCTTGTGCTACTTTAACGCGTGCTTCCTGCATCAAGGTGGTTTCGCCGTGCGGAACGCTTATGCAGCGTTTGGGGACAGTATTGCGTGACCTACTTGTTGGAGCTTCACCTCCCGTAACACAGGAAGCATGCCCAACGTCTCACACAGCGATTCCACAGCCTATATAGGCTGAATCCTTCAGAGGGTTCCCTCTATCTCCTATTGTACGTTATGTCGGACGCTGCAGTAGATTAATCCGGAAGCCTTATTTGTCCTAACTTAAGACCTTTCAGTCGGTATGTGGTGAAGGGTGGGGGGGGGGGGGGGGCTGATCATGTCTCTGGTAGGACATATTTGACAATTTTTTTTTTAAACGTTACCTTTTTTTAGGCGCTCTTGAAATCTACAATACATGTACTGCTACGATGTGCAATATCTAATTAAAAGTCGCATTCTAAACCGTTGTTACCTGTGTTGACCATATAGTAGCACAGGATTTTTTTTTTATTTTTTATAAATAACGTACCTCCCATTATTCCTGGAGCTTTTTTGATTCCAGCGCTGTCATTTTTTTTATTTATCGCCACATACTGCACAGTCCGGAAGAACAGAAGGATCTCCTCCACTCGTCTGGGAAATGGGAAAATGTGTATTTACTTTTATTATTTCTTAACTTACCCTCCATGACTACCACAGGAGGTTGGAGCACTGCCTCTAAGGGTATGTGCACACGGTAGCAGGCTTTTACGTCTGAAAAGACAGACTGTTTTCAGGAGAAAACAGCTGCCTCGTTTCAGACGTAAACGCTCCTCCTCGCATTTTGCGAGGCTTCTCTGACAGCTGTACATTTTGAGCTGTACTTCATTGAGTTCAATGAAGAACGGCTCAAATTACGTCTGAAAGAAGTGTCCTGCACTTTTGACGAGGCTGTATTTTTACACGTCGTCGTTTGACAGCTGTCAAACGACGACGCGTAAATGACAGGTTGCCTGCACAGATGTTTGCCGACGTATTGTAGCCCTATTTTCAGACGTAAAACGAGGCATAATACGCCTCGTTTACGTCTGAAAATAGGTCGTGTGAACCCAGCCTAATAGGGACTGGAAACAACAAGAGGTTAAATAGCCCACATCCACCTCCCAATCCTCAATTTTCTTGTCCCTATTAGGGCATGCAACAGAATTGCTGCCGTTCTTGGTAGCGCTTTCAATGGGGATAAGAAGGGATTTCTTACTTGTAAGGGTAATGTTCACATGCTTAACAAAAATCAACAAGTGTTTTTTACGGATGTTTTTGGAGCTGTTTTTCTATTGTCAATTACAAACCGCTCCAAGAACGGCTCAAGATGTGACATGCACTTTTTTACGAGGCTTTTTTTTTTACGCGGCCGTTCTTAAAAACAGCCACGTGAAAAACGCTGCCTGTGAACGGAACGCCGTTTTACTCATTGAAATCAATGGGCAGATGTTTGGGGGTGTTTTTCGGGGCCAAAAAATAGCCTGTGTGAACATGCCCTTAGAGTCTGGTTTTGCTGCCTCCCGTCTTGCTGATCCTGCGTCTTTGGTAAAGTTGGATCTCATGTGCCAACTCCAGTTCCTCCCGGGTACCCCAGCTCTGCTCCCTTCCCCCCTCTCTGGCATCACAGGACTGCGTTCTCCTTGCTGAAGAGGGGGGAGGTGATCTCCTTCCAGCAGCTCCGGCGTGTGTTGGATCACGTGTGACGTCACGCCGTGCAATGGCAGCGTCCACCCATACCGGTGACTTGGATCCTGGCTTCCTACGCCTCCTCTTATATGGTCAAGGAAGTGGGAGGGGAGTGCAGCAGGACGAGGAGAAACAATCTTCCATGAGAATAGAAAATCACGTGGATCCCGGTGGTCAAGGTTAAAAGGTCACCCGAGTCCGAGACTTCCCCTCTCAAGGTAGGACAACTTGCTTGTACTCAGGGCTGCCAACCGTCCGTAAATTTACGGACAGTCCGCAAAAATGGGTGTTTTTTTTTTTCTGCTGTCTGTAACGCCAGGCAGAGAAAAAACCACAGTCTGGCATTTTTCTGCAGTCTGGACCCGCATCTATCTCTAGAACAGGGTCCCCTAAACCCCTATATTATAAATCCCTATATTTTTGTGCTCACGCCGACTCCCGGCCACTTCTTGATTACATGTTCGGGACAAGGTAGAGAGTCAGGGAAACGGCGTAACTCGCTGAGTTACGCTGTTTCCGTAACTTCCATAGAATTGAATAGTAGTTACGGATTCCGTGTAGCTCGCATGCCTCTGTATCTGCATTTACTACTATGGGAGTTACGGGATCGGCGTAGCTCAGAGTTACGCGGTTTCTGTAACTCCTGACCATGTAATCAGGAAGTGGCCGGGAGGCAGCGTGAGCACAAAAGTTAGAACGGGGTTTAGGGGGACCCTGTTCTAGACATGGATGCGGATCCTAGAGGTAGGACCTGCATCTATATGACACATCCTGTGGATATGCCATAAATGTCCCTCATGGGAAAACCCCTTTAAGACCTGCAGGAGTCGACGTGCTATACAAAAAATTCCTAGCCCAAGGCTATCCTAAGAAAAGTCTACAAAAGGGCCTATGCCAGGGCGACTAATAGAAGGGACCTTCTTTATAGTCAAAGTATAAAATCGACAAAGTCCTCCACAGACATTAAAGGGAATGTGTCGCTAGAATTTTTTTTATTTTTTTTACACATTGTTTTAATTTTTTCACAAGTCAGGAAATATTATAAATTAGATTCTAATTTATAACATTTCCATGTGCTGGTCACTAGAGGGAGCAATTCCCAAAATTGCAGCATTGGCATGTGGTAAAGCAACCTCATTGCTTTATGCTGCAAAATTGGATAAAAAACACTCGGTCTAGTGTCATCACACAATCCCCCCTCCTTTATCCTGGCTAGTGCCAGGAGAAAGGAGGGGGTTGAATGTTCAAACCTCCTACACTGTGTGCCGCCATTTTTTGAGCAAATGCACAGTGTAGGAGGATTAGATACAGTGGTAATCACACAGTATAACACGTACATACACAAACATAACTTACCTGCTCCTGCCACCGCTCCTAGTCCTTGCGTCTGTCCATATGGCCGGAAGCCGCAACTGGAGGTCGTCCTCTTACCTTCCCCACCAGCGGCTTCCGGTCAACGTGAAAATGGCGCTGGATGTCGCGCTGCCGAAGACCTTCGTTTTGGTCTGTGTGGGAGCGGCGCATGCTCCGTTCCCACACAGACGGCGTACGCTATAGTGAATGGAACGACTCCCGTTCCCATTCTCTTATGGGGATGTATGTGCCGTATTCCATCTCTGTATGTGTCGTTAATCGACACATACAGAGATGAAAAAAAAATGGCAGCCCCCATAGAGACGTAAAAGAAAAATAAATAAAATTTATTTTAATGACATACTAAAAGCCATAGTATATAAAAAAAAAATTATCATTTCGTGACACCTTCTTTTTAAATGTATTGTAACATATTATGTCCTTCTCAGCTTGTTAATATTAGCACATAAGATTTACTAAGTTATTGACCTGACCCTGATTTGTGTGATCATGTATCCGCCACTCCGAGCATTACATATTGGAGGGGAAAAAACCTTTGGGAATTCTTGGTTCATAGCCATTTCTCTAGGTAGCAAAATCTCGCTTCAATCTCCAATCAAGGGTTCCCAGTCTTGTGAGAGATGTTCATTTTGTCCTCTTATGCCAACAACTAAGAAATTCTGTCATCTTGCCAATTGTAGGTTTATACGTGCTTGGCGTTTCTTTGATATATTTGTCTTAGATCTTTATTCAAGTAAAGTATCTTTCCATTTACCATAGTCAATACTATTCCTCAATATTATGTAATTATAAAGAAACTGTTCTGAACTACCCTTTTATCTTTGGCTTCCCCTTTTTCCTCTTCATATATTGCGTTGCATGACATATTTCTGCTTTCTTCTGCAAAATTCTGTCCCATTATTCCATCACCTGCTGACTTAAGGGACGGGTGTTGCGAATTATTTTTATATATATATATATATATATATATATATATATATATATATAATATTGCTTTTAGTATGTTATTAAAATACATTTTATTTGTTTGTGTTTTACTTTTTTCTTTTTTCTAACTTTTACTTCACTATGGGGGCTGCCATTTTGTTTTTCATCTCTGTATGTGTCGATTAACGACACATACTGAGATGGAATATTGCAGCTACAGTGCATAGGGCACAATGAACGGGAGCCGTTCCATTGATTCTGCTCTCTGGCTCTGTACTGCACAGAGGTCAGAGTCGCAGGTCAGAGTCACACAGCAGAGCAGCTGTTTGCAGGGAGATAGCAGGCGCCATCATGAAGACCAGCTGCACCCCAGGTAAGACGTGTGTTTCTTTGTCTGTCCCCCTCTCTCTCACAGACCACCGCTCTCGTGACCCCCGTTGGGCCGCCCCCCCCCCCCTGTATGAAGGACACATGATGCAACTGTACAGGGAAAGCCCTGAACGGTAAATCTCTCTAGTTGTGCGGAGACTGAGAGGTTAATTAGTCACATCCCCAAACACTCCAGTAGGAGGGGTAATGGTGGTCACCCAGCTTTCCCAGAAGCAGATATAACCAGGAAAGGGCTGGATGGACGGGCTGAGGGTGCACAGGGTTTTTGGTGATCCCCCTCTGTCATGTGATTGGACCTAGGTTACCGGTTCATCAGATGGGGTTCATGTGACTATAAATCGGTCTATAACAAGAGACAGTGCACTCAGGACAAGCCCTGCCCTCATGCTGTAGTTGTATGGTTCTGTCTGCAGCGATGGCGGTGGGTGGCTCTGACACCGCCTCCCCCGTCGGGTCATCTCAGGACAGAAGGGGTGTCCGGATTGGAGAGACAGCGCCGCACCTGTCCTCAGGTTGTGTCTGGTATTGCAGTTCACCTCCATTGAAGTGAATAGGACAGAACTGTAATGCCACACGTGACCTGAGGCGCCCCTTTAAGACTTTTCCCGTGTGTGTGTGTGTGTGGCAGAGCGGAGTGTGCACGGGTGCCGCTGATACTTCATAGCCGCTTATCAGCTGTTTTGAAGAATCAGCGGCGAGCACCCCCCCCCCCTCCACACACACACACACACACACACACACACACACACACACACACACACACACACACACACACACACACACACACACACACACACACACCCAAGGCTGGATTCACACGAGCGTGTGCTTTTTGCGCACGTAAAAAACGCGGCGTTTTGCTTGCGCAAAGGCACTTAACAGCTCCGTGTGTCAGCCGCGTATGATGCGCGGCTGCGGGATTTTTGCGCAGCTGCCATCATTGACACTCCGTTTGGATGTTTGTAAACCGAAAAGCACGTGGTGCTTTTCTGTTTTCATTCATCCTTTTCACTGCTGTTGCGCGAATCACGCGCGTCCCACGGAAGTGCTTCCGTGCGACATGCGTGGTTTTCACGCACCCATTGACTTCAATGGGTGCGTGATGCACGAAAAACGCTCGAAGAAAGGACATGTGACTTTTACGCTGCGGACTAACTCTGCGTAAAAATCACGCAACTGTCTGCACAGCCCAATAGACTAATATAGGTCCGTGCAACGCGCGGGAAAATCACGCGCGTTGCACGGACGTATATCCCGTTCGTCTGAATAAGCCCTAAGGGTAAGGCCACACACAATGTTTACAGCTGAAAAATCAGAAGCAGAACGCCTACAAGCATCTGCCCATTGGTTTCAATGTGAAATACGGCGTTCTGTTCCGACAGGGCGTTTTTTACGTGGTCGTTTTCCAAAACCGGCATGTAAAAAGACGCCCACCATAATGAAGTGCACATCCCTTCTTGGGACGTTTTTGGAGCCGTTTTTCATTGACTTTATAGACAAACAGCTCCAAACGGCCGTTAAAAAATGGCTGAAAATCATGAGCTGTTTTCCCTTTGTTTAGTAAGCGTGTGAACATACCCTTAGCCTTTTGGTGTGTCCTAGAACTTCTGCCAGCTGCAGATTCACACCAAAAATGGCTGCCGGACACTGCTTAGCAATTTGAAGACACCTTTTCCTGGCTTGTGGGAGGGGGGGGGGTGAGATTCCCTCCCACATTTACAGCAGCTGTGAGTCGGGTTGCTTTGCCTTATTCACCTTGCTGTAATTCTGGGAAGTGCTTCCCCTGGTGGCCAACATAGGAAAACATGTAAAATTATTATTTGATTTTTAATACTTTCCACCATATGGAAGAAAAAAAAAAAATACAGCAAAAAACGTAAAAAAAATATAATAGAAATAAGTAACGACACTAAAAAAAAAACCGACACACATTCCCTTTAAAGAACGTATTTCCCAGCATTGCTCAGTATTTCCCAGCATTGCTCAGATATTTGCACAAGGGGGGGGGGGGGTGTTTACTATCCTTGGCCCTGCAAAAGCGCATTTTTGGCTCCCAGGGACACTGTGTGTGCGATCAATGCTTACGTTTTGAGATACCAGGACAAATTTTCATATACTGCTGTTGACACCACTATCCATGTTGAGGATAGTGTGGAATACAGTGAGTTATTGAATTACTT
The DNA here is from genome assembly GCF_050947455.1 of Rhinoderma darwinii. Lineage (NCBI taxonomy): Eukaryota > Metazoa > Chordata > Amphibia > Anura > Rhinodermatidae > Rhinoderma > Rhinoderma darwinii. Next base: position 315,025,870 of record NC_134688.1, read on the forward strand.
AAAGTCTACTGGAATGCTGCCATATCGCAAGGAACTGGAGGTTGGAGCTCCGATTTATACAGTTAAGAAATTTAGATGTACCGCGTCTTCGCAATGGAACCTGACTTTATGTCAAACAATGCATTCCTCATGTGATTGAGGCTACAATACTTACTGGCTGTCCTCAAAATGAAGATGTCTTTATTTCTCTGAGCCCTCTAATCCACGATAATAAGCATTCACCATTGCATTTTAAGAGACTACAGTTCCGGTCAAAGTTTCTTTTGCGATGACCATTAACAAGGCACAAGGCCAGTCCCTGAAAATTGCTGGTGTCAACTTGGAACAACCATGTTTCTTTCGCGGACAACTAGCGATGCATCGAAACTTCGATGCTGTTTCGATACCGTGCACCCCCCAAACGGTTCTATACTGTTATTTCATGTATTTCGATACTAAGCTGTGCGGCTGCACAGCGAAGTATAGTAACACATGACGTGAATGTATGAGTGCAGGTCTGCGGCTGTGTAATACAGCCATCGCCCCGCTTCGGAGTCCTGACAAGTGCGCGCCGTCAGGATAATGCGATGCGGCCAGCGCTGCACTAATGAGCGGCGGCACTGAAGACAGAACATGGCGGGCGGACTGCAAAACAGCCTCATGTTCTGTCTTCAGTGACTGAACGGCCGCTCATTAGTGCAGCGCCGGCCGCATCACCTCAGGCTGACCGCGCACGCACTCATTGTCAGGAGCGGGGCAATAGCCGCAGCCTCGCTCTATAACGGCAGAGATCAGAGAAATCTCATCTCTGCCGCTATTCCCCTGAATGCTGCGATCAAAATTCAGGGGAAAATGAGAAGGGGGATGCCCCTTGGATCTCCGATTGAGGGACATACCATATATGGCCAGACAGCCCAGGGTCCATTGAAGGACCCCAGGGCTGTCTCACCATATTTCCTGTTAGGACATGCCCAAGTATGCCCTAACAACTGCCTTTAAAATAAAGTAAAAAACCTAAAGTAATATTAAATTTAAAAAAAAATACACATACACCTTTTTTACAATAAATATTAAAATAAGGCTGGGTTCACACGAGCACATTAACGTCCGTAATGGACGGACGTATTTCGGCCGGAAGTCCCGGACCGAACTCCGTGCAGGGAGGCGGGCTCCTAGCATCATAGTTATGTACGATTCTAGGAGTCCCTGCCTCTCTGCAGGACAACTGTCCCGTACTGTAATCATGTTTTCAGTACGGGACAGTAGTTCCACGGAGAGGCAGGGACTCCTAGCGTCATACATAACTACGATGCTAGGAGCCCGGCTCCCTGCACTGAGTTCGGTCCGGGACTTCCGGCCGGAATATGTCCGTCCATTACGGACGTTAATGTGCTCGTGTGAACCCAGCCTAAGTCTCAATACATAAAATATACACATATTTGGTATTGGCACGGCCGTAATAACGTGCACACTTTTTGTGCGTCATTTACAATGTGTACGCTGTAAAAAAAAAATTTCACAAAAACTGCTTTCTTTCACTTAGGCCCCATGCACACGACCGTAAAAACTCCCGTAATTACGGGCCCATAGACTTCTATTGGCCACGGGTGCCTCGCCCTATGCTTACGGGAAGGTTCCGTTTTGTTCAAAAAATATAGAACATGTCCTATTTCGGGCCGTAATAACGGCATGGGCAGGACCATAGAAGTCTATGGAGCTGCCGTAATTACGGGCGACTACGTGTGTGCACCCGTAATTACGGGAGCGTTGCTAGGCGTCGTCAGGGGATAGTCACTGTCCAGTGTGCTGAAAGAGTTAACTGATCGGCAGTAACTCTTTCAGCACCCTGGACAGTGACTAACGATCACAATATAGATCGATCTGTAAAAAAAGAATAGAAGTTCATACTTACCTAGAACGCCCGGCTTCTTCCAGTCCGGCCTCCCGTGATGACGTTTCAGCCCATGTTACCGCTGCATGGTTTGCCGCGTCATCCAGGGAGGTCGGACTGGATGTCAAGAGAGGGACGCGTCACCAAGACAACGGCCAGGTAAGTACTTTTTCTGCGGAAAGGGCTGTCCCTTCTCTATCCTGCACTGATAGGGAGAAGGGCTGCAGATTACTGCAGTGCAATTTTGCAGAGAAAACGTGCCTGTAAATACGGGTGGAATACTGGTGACACCGGACCCGCATTTACGGATACGGGTCCGTAAATACTGGTGCAATACGGGTCGAATATGTGTGACCAAGGACCCGTATTTACGGGAGGACAAATCTACGTTCGTGTACATGAGGCCTTATTGAGAGGCATGAGGTGTGATGAATTTAACCTCCATGTGCCTCACATTAATAGTAATTCACCCCATTATGTACCTTACACATTAACCCAATGGTGCCCATTATGACTCAGAAACATGATGGGGTTAATTACTATTAATGTGAGGCACATTCAAAATTCATCACACCTAGTGCCTCACATTAGAAAATGGAAGAACTTTATTTTTTATTTTTATTATTACTGTTGGCAAAGTGTCGTTTTGGTAACTAAATCGCAATACTACACAAAGTATCGGTATCGAAGTCCAAATTCTGGTATCATGACATCCCTACTTTAGAGCTGGATCAGGCAGAAACCTTTAAATACATGCATTGGAGGACAAGACAGCCAATGTAGTCTACCCATGAGTGCTGTCTTAGATTTCAAAGAAATCCGAATGTTTCGTGCCATTTCATTACTAATATTACCCAATTATCTAAATTGTTGAACTGTTTAATAATTTAATATTTTCTGTATAATTAAATAAAAACTTAGAATAAAAATGTATGTATTTTGTCGAAAAATATTTACTTTATTGGATATGTTGACTTCATATCCGTAGGAAACAAAGTTTTTAACCACAAGCATACAACAAACAAATAGCTCCGTGCGAAACTGGGTAACTCTGCTAGTATGTGATAAGGAACTCCTTCTGTATGTGTGCAGTGGATAGAAAACACGATCGCTCCACCCACCTGCTCAGAATTTTTTTTATTTGAGGAAGCTCCTTCAGAGGGAAATACTACACAAGAAAACCGATGCAGAATACCTGTCATATAATGGGAAGAAATAGTAATGTTCCTCACATGCACACATGATCGCTTATTTTCAAAAGTTAGGTACACTTTAACCCCTTCAGGGCGCAGCCTGTTTTGGCCTTGTGGCACAGCCGATTTAGTCACAATTTCTCACATTTAAAGAAAATTTTTACAGGTACCAGTTCAGTTCTGAAGGGGTTTGGAGGGCCTTCTATATTAGAATCCCCCAATAAATCACTCCATTTTAAAAACTGCACCCCTCAAAGTGTTCAAAACCGCATTCAGAAAGTTTCTTAATTCTTTAGGCGTTTCATAGGAAATAAAGCAAAGTAGAGGGGAAATGTAGAAATGTGGTGTTTTTTTTTTTTTTTTTTAGTTTTTTTTTGCCGTAATCAATTTGTAATAAAAAAAATTTTTTGTAACACAGAAGGTTTTACTAGAGAAACGCAATGAGTATTGCCTAGGTTCTGCAGTTTTTAGAAATATCCCACATGTGGCCCTAGTGTCCTAATGGACCGAAACACCGGCCTCTGAAGCAAAGGAGTACCTAGAGGATTTTGGGGACTGCTTTTTTAAAATTATATTTTAGGCACTGTCCGGTTTGAAGAGGTCTTGTGGTGCCAAAACAGTGGAAACTCTCCAAAAGTGACCCCATTTTGGAAACTACACCCCTCAAGGAATTTATCTAGGGGTATAGTTGGTATTTTGACCCCACAGGTATTTTGCTATATTTATTGGAGTTAGTCTGTGAAAATGAAAATCTACTTTCTATGTTTTTTCGGGAAAAAAAAAATTTTTGTAATATTTACCAAAAAAAGAAAAGAAAATGCACCCCAACATTTGTAAAGCATCTTCTCCCGATAACAGAAATACCCCATATGTGGTACTAAACTGCTGTGAAAACACCCCAAAAGTGACCCCATTTGGGAAACCACACCCCTCAAGGAATTTTTCTAGTGGTATAGTGATCATTTAGACAACAAAGGTTTTTTGCAGAATTTAGTGGAATTAGGCAGCGAAAATAACGTTTTTATTTTTCAATTAAATGTTGAATTTTTTTATTTTCACAAGGGATAAAGGAGAAAAAGCCGCCCAAAATTTGGAACGCATTCTCTCCCAAATATGACAATACCCCACATGTGGTGGTAATTGTTTTTTTTTAAATAGAAATGAATTAACCTTTGCATGACTGATCCTTTCTTGCTTTTCCATTTTAGTTTTTCACTCCCTGCCTTCCAAATGCCATAACTTTTATAATTTTTCCATCAATAGAGCGGTGTGAGGGCTTATTTTTTGCGGAAAGAGTTGTAGTTTCTATTGACACAATTTAACCCCTTAGTGACCACCAATACGCCTTTTTACGTTGGTTACTAAGGGGCCTTAGGCTAGGCTGACGCCTTTTCACGTGAGCCTAGTCCAAGTCCTGCATGGGTCTCGCGTGCAGGCTGGAGCCGGGGCTCAGCTGTCTGATGACAGCTGAGCTCCTGCTCCAACGCCCGCGATCAAAGTTTACTTCGATCGCGGGCGTTTAACCCGTTAAATGCTGCCGTCAATATCGACCGCGGCATTTAACTTTTGTTTACAGAGGGAGTGCGCACCCTCTGTCACCCATCGGCGGCCCGCGAATGCAATCGCGGGTCTCCAATGGGGTGTCATGGCAGCCGGGGGCTGACTCAGTTCAGTGAAACGTACGCCGGGACATACCGACCCTGACAGTAGGGAAAGATTACAGATTACACAGGGCATGATTGGAGCCATGAATAATAATTAACTAATCCTGCCGAATTCAAGTCCGCTCCAGACAGCTGGAGGGAACGGACGTAGTGGCGACACTTGACCAGTGTGTTGCGTAGTGCCCATGACGTCGCGGCACTCACAGCCAATACTCTGAAACAGCCAGCAATCCTTACAACTGCACGAACCAGTAGTTTTCACTGCTAACAGGCAGTCTGACTGTTTGCCTAAACACAGCGTACGCTGCTGTCTCTGTATTGCCGCCGAATTGTGTATCGCAGCGGCAACGCTGAGAACACTAAATAAAACACAACAGGCAGTTTGTCTCTCTGCATTGCCGCATAATTAAGAACCGCAGCGGCAACGCTGAGAACACAAAACGCACTCTGTGACCAGCTAGCTGCTCACTGAGAGAAATTGCTTTCTGTCCGCATTGCTGGCCGAGCCGCTGCTTGAGCCAGGAATGGAACAGCAACGCTGGTAACAGAACAAATACAACACAATCTGAAGACTAATTAACTGTTCATTGACACAAAAATTGTAATCCTTTTGCGCTGCTACTCACAAAAAGTTTGGAGCGGCAACGCTTAAAAGGTAGTCAATGATCAGGCAGTTGCTCATAGAGTTTGAACACAACCTCCTGTAGTGTGCATATGCAAGGTATCTTACAGATACAAAAATAACCCTTGCAGCACCACCTCGTTTGTTTCCACCTGAGTAGTAAGGCCAACAAGCTTCCTACCCAGTGGAATTTGTTTAAAGCTGTAATCACACTGTGCAATAATTTAATCAAAATACCACACAATGTGGCAATAAAGGGGACATTGCACAGTATAATCCTTCTCCTACTACACTAGTCGGTATCAATAAAAAATTGAAGGCGACATTGTCCACCATGCTCTACCTTTCCTCCTCTCTCCCTATACCTACATTTTGCTTGATAAAAGCCCCCAGGTCTGCCTTGGACATATGCCTGTTAGGACGCGCCGGAGGCACGTCCTAACAGATTGCCTGTCAGATTTACACTGACAGGCAATAATGCTCTGGTATACTTCGTATATATCATTATACTTCATTATATCAGCGATCTGAAGATCGCACAGTAAAGTCCCCTAGTGGGACTAGTGAAATAAATAATAAATGTGAAATAAAGATTAATAATAAAAGTTACAGCAAAAAAAGAAATCAATTTTTTCCATAAAAGTGTAAAAAAATTAAAAGTACACATATATGGTATCGCCGCGACTGTAATGACTCCATTAATAAAGTTAATATGTAATTTAAACCGCAAGGTGAACACCGTAAAAAAAAAACGCAAAAAACAATGGCGAAATTGCAATTTTTTTCCATTGCCCCCCGAAAAAGTCATAATAAAAATGAATCAATAAGTCCCATGCACCCCAATACAGTACCAATCAAAACTATGTCTCGTCCCGCGGAAAATAAACCCAAAAAATCACTACATTGGAAAGCTCTTGGAAAGCGACGATGCAAATACAAATAATTTTAGTTCAAAAGTGTTTTTATTGTGCAAAAGTCGTAAACCATAAAAAACCTCTACATATGTGGTATCGCTGTAATCGTACCGACCCATAGAATAAAGGTAACATGTTATTTACGTCGCATAGTGAACGGCATCAATTTAAAAACGCATAGAACAATAGCGGAATTTCAGTTTTTTGTTTTTTTTATAATCCCCCCCAAAAAAAGTTCATAAATGTTAATAAAAAAATTTACCCAAAAATGGTGCTATTAAAAAGTACAACTGATCCCGCAAAAAACAAGTCCTCATACAGCTATGTAGACGAAAAAATAAAAAAGTTATAGCTCTTTGAATGCGACTATAGAAAAACGAATAAAATAGCTTGGTCATTAGGGCCTAAAATGGGCTGGTCACTAAGGGGTTAAAGTACCATATAATGTACTGGGAAACCGAAAATCTAATTCTTTGCAGGGTGAAAAACTTCGATTACTCCATTGTTTTTTGGGTTTCGTGCGATAAAAACGACAATAAACATTAATTATCCATAATTCATGAGTTTACCTTTTGACAAGATTCATAGATATCGTTTGTGTATGACACAATCTATCGATAGCAACCTTCGCAGCAAAAAATATATATTGGATGAGTTTGCGAGAGTTCTTGGCTAATAGGGGTAGAGGTTCATATAATAGGGTATCAACTGGGTCAGTAGAGAGTAAGAAGAAATTAGGGTGTATATTTACTTCCAGATTTGTACGATAGGGCATTCCCACCATATATGAAACGGCATGCCTGCACTACCACATTGTCTAAAGCAACCAGAATCAGCAGTTGGGTACATCTGAGGAGGTATAGGTTTCTGTCCAGACTATCTCCTTATAAGCACCTTTTTATAACTTGCATCCACAAGAGGTATGTATTAAGAGATAACTTACACGTTAAAGACGCAATGTTCTGTATTTGTCGAAGGTCCAATTACCTGCCAATCTCCATTTCACATTTTGTCATATATGGTAATTATAGAGGAGAGACCAATACCGAATATAATCTAGAAATCATACTAAAAAAGGTATGCAACCAACAATGACGTTCATAAGTAGTTAAGATGGCGATATCCTCAAATGTAGCTTTCCAAGAGACCAAAAAAATGGCAGATCTATTGGTGGCGAAAGCAGCAAGAAATGAAAATCAAATCAGCGTTTGCTCATTCATCTCCTGAACGTTGACCTTTTTACACAGGGCGATTATCGGCAACGAGCCTTATTTGAATGCTCGTCTGTACCATAATCGCCCAGTGTAAAACCCCCTTAACTGATGTCAGCTGCACTTTTTTGGGCAGGTGATGGGTTCTTTTTAAAGTGGATCCATTACTGGCTTATTAACCCCTTAGTAGGGATATCACAATACCAGAGTTTGGACTTCGATACCGATACTTCGTGCAGTATTGCGATACTCGATACCAAAACGATACTTTTGGCAACAATAATAATAATAAAAAAAAGTTATTTTGTTTTCTGATGTGAGGCGCCTGGTGTGATGAATTTTGAACCTCCACGTGCCTCACGTTAATAGTAATTAACCCCATCATGTTCCTCAGTCATAATGGGCAACATTGGGTTAGTGTGAGGTACATGATGGGGTTAATATTCAGTATACTGTTCAATATTCAGAACACCTTGTGCCTCACATTAATAAGTGAAAAAAGTTTTTATTTTATAACGGCGTAATCCTGAATGACGCTATAAATGTGTTATTACGGTCGCAACGATACAGAATATGTGTATTTTATGTATCGAGACTTATTTTAATTTTTATTCTAATGTGTCAGTGTTTTTTTATTTTTTTTATTTAACGCTACTTTTTTATTTTTAAACTTTAATGTGCTGGCATGTATCTATATGCCAGTATATTAACCTGGGTACTCATAGTACACAGGCAGTTGTTAGGACATATCGAAGTATGCCCTAACAGGAAATATGGTCAGACAGCCCTGGGGTCCTACAATGGATCCTGGGCTGTCTGCTCATATATAGTATGGCCCTCGATCGCATCACAAGAATTCCATGTGACGCGATCCAAAGGGCATCTCCCCTGAATGCTACGGTCCTCTTTGATCGCATCATTCAGGAGAATAGCGGCAGAGGTTCTCTGATCTCTGCCGTTAGAGCGGGGCTGCGGCTGTGGACAGCCCATGTCCCGCTCCTGACAATAAGTGCGCGCGCGGTCCGTTTGAGGTGATGCGGCCGGCGCTGTACTAATGAGCGGTGGCACAGGCACTGAAGACAGAACATGGGGGTGTTTTGTAGTGTAGCGTTATGTTCTGTCTTCAGTATTGCTGCTCATTAGTGCAGCGCTGGTCGCATCACATCATGCTGACCACGCGCACACTTCTCAGGAGCGAGGCAATGGCTGTATTGGTCAGCGTCATACACTTTTCTCCACATTGCCCACTTGATCAAAAAGTAAAAACACGTCCAGTCGGGCATTAAGATAGTCAGTCATTAGCATTAATCTAAAATAAGTCATAACTCCGTCAATATTGATCGTCTTTCTAAATAAAAAAAACACTGCTGTAATCTACATTACTGCGCCGATCACATTACGTAGAAGATAGAGCTCTTATAATGTGGTGACAGAGCCTTTTTAAATGTTGTGGTTGGTATTGACCGTGGCATTTAACGGGTTAAACTGCCGCGATCAAAGTAAATTTTGATCATGGCCGTTGGAGCAGGAGCCCGGCTGTCATCAGACAGCCGAGCCCCGGCTCCAGCCTACACGGGACACCTGTACAGGACTTAGACTGGGCCCCTTAGTGACCGCCAAGAAAAGGCGTATAGGTGGTCACTAAGGGGTTAATGCCCTATCTTCTAACTAATCTAATAGGCGCTATGATGCTGATAACTACTGTGTACACTTGGTTTTTGTTTTTAAAAATGCATATACTTTGCAAAGTTATGAGCATTTTTCTAAATATGCTAACTTGGCTATACTTGCCAAATTGGAGGTTACTCTTTCTTTTCACTTTGGGAGGTGTAATGTTTTCTGTATGACTCTGTCCAAACAGCATACAGCTTCTCCCCCTTCCCTGCCCTGCAACGCAGCATGATCATATAGTCTACAGCTTTCATTCCCGACTGTCCTTTAAACTGGGGATACCTCTGGTTGCTTCAGATCAAGAACTGCGATGAAAAATTAGAATCTCCTCTTTCATATGCCACCAGAACCACTGTTCTAGGTGGTCCACAGCCGGAGATATGATTTTGAATTGATTCCCCTTCCCTTCTGCCTTTTAGTCTTTCACACTGTGTGAAGCAGCCTCTGACATTGTCCTGTTAACAAGAAGCTGTGAGGTGTGACACCCACTCGTCTAGTATAGCACCATTTGCATATTTAGAAAAAAAAACTCATAACTTTTTGGGACACCATTTTCACTGGCATGATCAGTGTGTCAGCACCCATTCGGTTAGGCCACATGCACACGACCGTAAAAAATCTCCATAGTTGCGTACGGTAATACGCTACGGATAGGTGTCCGTGCCATAGAACCGTGCCGGGAATTATGGAGCAGGTCCTACTTTTTGTATTTTACGGGCCGTGCTTCCATACTTTGTATGGGAGCACGTACCGAAAATGAGGCTAGCGGCAGCCGGCCGTGACCGCAATCACAGGCAGTGATTATGGGCATGGCCGTGTGCATGAGGCCTTAGCTAGGAGATTGGGCATTACTAAACTAGGGACAGATCCTCTTTAACAGGACGCCCACTCCTCAGTAAGATCAGTCCTGAATATGTTCCATGTGTAAACAATTTGTATAAACGTGGATTGATGTACACCAGGTCTCTAGCAATGCTTTTGTAACCTTATCCTGTTCATGCATTTCTGTAACACGTCCTCTGAAAGTTTGCCTCGAGACATGGTTCAAACTAATTCATTTTTTTTAGAACCGTTTTGTCAGTAACCTGGCTTTGTGCTTCCTTATTTATTTAATGGGCAAAGCACCTGTAGAATCCACACTTCCAATCTCCTCTCCTTAATTGAAATTGTGCTATTGATTCCGTCAAAAAAGCGGAAACCTGCCGGAACGGTGATAAACAGAAACCATTAGCAATGTTCCCGTCACCATTGATGTCAATGGGGATACAAACGGAAGCTAAGGTTTCCATTTGACTTTCCATTGAGGGGTTCCACGACGGAAACCTCCGACAGAATCCCTCAACGGAAAGCCAACCCTGATGTGAACCGGCCCTTAGTAATATTGATCATTGTCGTGTTTTTGTTTTTTTTAATGTGTTAAAAAACCAGCAGGGGAACAATTTTTAAGTGACCACTATTTCTTAGTTTTGAATGAGAAATCTTTCCAATTCTGCACTAATAAACTAATAACTGACCCTGTATAATGACTTTTACAAACTTTTTCTCTTAATGTAATAATCTTAATAAAATGATATTTAATGAAATTGACAAATGTCACGTTTTTTTGCCTTCCCTCTAGATTCCTTTGGATTTGGGTTTGAAGTCTAAACTCCATGAGTGGGCAAAGATCAAGAAAAAGATGTGGAGAAATCCACTCGGAACTCTCGTCACACTGTGACAATGCCTCCAGAACAACATATGTTTTAAGTAAGCTTGTGGAATTGCCAACTCCACCACTGTCTCGACACCAGTTAAAGAGGCTAGAAGAGCATCGGTATAAAAGCTGTGGAAAATCTCTTCTGGAACCATTAATGCAAGGATTTTGGGAATGGTTGGTTGGTCAGGTACCTTCATGGATTGCACCAAATCTGATCACCATAATAGGACTTTTGGTCAATATCTTGACAACAGTAGTGTTAGTAGGTTACTGCCCAACAGCAACGGAGCAGGTAAAATCAAACATGGTTTTTATTACACTTATGTATGTTCTGCATGTAATACTCGCATGTATATGGCATATTAAAGGGGTTTTCCCATCTTACACATTTATGACCTATTCATAGGATATGACCCGTCCCACCTCTGGGACCCTCACCTTTTGAGTGAACGGGGGTCCCATAAATACCGATTCGCCAATTCTGTGCATCTGCTACCCTATTGCATTCAATGACGAAGTGGTCTTTTGAAGACTATGGGACTTAATGAAAAAAGTAAACAAGCGTAGGCTCGACCGCAGTGAGGAGGACATTGCATGAAGTGGCAGTTGAGCATGCGTACTGCCACTCCATTTAAAGTCTATGGGAATGAAGGAAACAGCCGAGTACAGTGTACGGTTGTTGTACTTAGTCTTATAGACTTTGATTGGATACACTCCTATAGATAGGCGGAATTCAATGTAAGGTCTTGCCTGGTGAACTACAATGAACTCCAACACAAAACTGGCAGGAAGATCGATGTGATATAAAATGGTATAAATCTTTTATAGATCAAAAATTTAATAAAATATACTAGAAATCTACAAGCCAATGGTAAACAAAATCCCTCCAGGAAAGTACAAAATCCTCCTATAAACATTAAACCGTCAATTAAAGTACTAGTGCCAATGTGTAAGAAGCTAGCAGCCTTAAAATAGATAAACCAGCACATAAAGAAAGGAAGAGAGTACAGACCAAAGGAGGGAATCTTGAATGGAGCGGCGGGCACTTGCTCGACCTTCGTTTCATTTAACCGGTTAAGGACTAGGCTGTTTTACAGCTAAATGACCAGAGCAAATTTCACAATTTTGCTATGCGCTTCTTTAGATGACTATAACTCAGCAGGTGAATAAAGTTCATCTTTGAATTTTACACTCTTTTTAAAGGACAGATAGGGCTTTGTTTTAGTGGCATTTGTCAGTATATATCATTTTTTTTTTTTTCTCTAAAGTGGGCAAAATTGGAAAAAAATGCAAGAATTTAACAATTGCGTCGGTTTATGCTAGCATTTTTCACACACGGTATGAACCACGGCCAAAATTAATCTCCTTTCACATTCTTCCACTTCTCCCGTGCATGGGGATACCAAATATGTGAGCCTTATTCACTGTGCGGGCATGTGCCAGGGCTTGGCATAAAAGGAGGCTTTTTGGCCTTTTCGGTCCAGTAATTTTGCATTTGATTTTAGAGCCGTATACTGTTTTCTGGGGGGCCTAATGCTGCTGAAACATTAGAAACACCCCATAAATGACTTCATTCACACAAGTAGACCCCACAAGGTTTCCTTCAAGGGGTTTATCATATTTTTAGCAAGTCCAGTTTTCTTCTGAAAGTTTCTTGAATAAGATGGAACAAAATAAAATCAGCACTTTTTTAGCAAATGCGTCAGTTTAGGCTAGTATTTTTCACACACGGTATGAACCACGGTCAAAATTAATCTCCGTTCACATTCTGCCACTTCTCCCGTGCACGGGGATACCAAATATGTGGCCTTATTTATCACATAGGGCGGAGGATAGAAGAAGATTATTTCACAAATCGCTTTTTTTCAAAGCTGGTTTTACAAAACTCAACAGAGTTTCTATAACACTTCCAAAATATCTGCTCTTGAAGCAGAAATCCCAAAATATTCATCTAGGGGTATAATGGGAATTTATTTTTTGGGGTTTTCTAAAATAAGAAATTTCAGGTTAATGCAAATGGAGCTCTCCAGCAGATGAACTTTAGAAAACATCAAACATGACATCCACCCCCCACCCATTCCCTCCCTCACCCTTGGAGTAAAATCAGGGGAAAAATCAAAACGTAATGTAGGGCAAATATATTTTCAACAAATTAACTAAAATCTAATAATTCAGAACAGTGTGGTATTTTTTAAAACATGGCTCAATGCACAGGCCTGGTTGCGAGGGACATGAGGGACAGAAATATCGGGAATCTTTGCGGTGCCCGTCTTTTCTGCAGACGCGGCACTTTTTCTGGGGGTTGCTTCTGGTTGCTGTTGGGGGAATCCGACTGATGAAGTGTCTTTCAGTCAGTCGCGTGACATCCTCAGACTGGGGGCATTCTCGGGTGTCCTGAACATCAAAAATGAGGCCTTCAATAATTTTCTCCTGGAAATCCAGGTATGTGTCTCTGCCTCTGTTTTTTTTGTAGAGCACAAATGAGTTGTGGATGGCCACCTGTAACAAATAAATGGCCACCTTTTTGTACCAGGTTTTAGTTTTGCGTTTTACTAAATAGGGCTGTAAAACCTGGTCGCTTAAATCCACCCCCCCCATGTACTTGTTATATTCGGACACGCTCACTGGTTTGTGCTTGTCCGATGTTGCCCCTCTTTCCCTCACTGCCACTGTTCCTGCGGTATGAATCGTGCTTAGCACATACACATCTTTGCGATCCCTGAACTTGACCGCCAGCAATTCTTCAGATGCATAAGCACAGGAGTCCCCCTTTACCATGCGCTTCCCCACTAATTGCTGTGGAAAACCAATTCTGTTTTTGCGCATTGTACCACATGCCCCAGTCCTTGCAGCATGCAAATGCCTAAACAGGGGCACACTCGAATAAAAATTATCACAGTACAGGTGGTACCCCTTGTGAAGCAGAGGCTGCATTATCTCCCACACAATCTTACTGCTGGTGGAAAGATCAGGGGGGCATCCAGGAACATTTATTGTGCGGTCCCGCCCTTCATAAATCCTGAAGGCGGTGGTATATCCTGACCCGCTTTCACACAATTTGTAGAGCTTAACGCCATATCTTGCCCTTTTGGAAGGTAGATATTGGCGAAAGCTAAGTCTGCCATGAAAGTTGAGGAGGGATTCGTCCACGCTTACATTCTGCTCAGGGGTATAGAGTTGCAGAAATAAATTATTCAGGGAATTTATTAGCGGTCTTATTTTGAACAACCGATCCCGGTTTGCATCGGTACTTGGGGGGGCCTGTGCGTTGTCATTGAAGTGGAGGAACCTCATTATTGTCTCATAACGAGACCTGGGCATTACTGCAGAATATACTGGGGTGGCTTGGGCGGGTCTTGTTGACCAGTAAGACCTAATGGAGGGCTTTTTGAACAATACCCATATTTAGGGTGAGCCCCAAAAATTTTTTTAATTCCAGCAAATTGGTGGGCGTCCAATCTCTGGCATGGGTGGATGAAGGTTTCTGCCTTATATATTGAGTGGCATATAAATTTGTTTCGTGGACAATCTGATTTAGGATGTCGTCCGTTATAAATAAATGGAAGTAATCCATTTGGACAAAATTTGTATTGTCCACGGTTATGCCAGGAGTGGCAGTAAATCCGTGGATTCTAGTCCCAAAAGATGGGGCAGGTGCCCATACAAGAGCCTGGACTGAAGGGACCAGGCTGTCCCGTGCTACAGCGCTACTTGGCCCTGCGCTTTCATGTTCTGCAGTTTCGACTGCATCAGGGACAACGTCCCCTGAAGATGAACCTGAAGTGACGCTGTCATCGTCACTACCTAAAACAGGTTCCATCTCGGACGCCATCTCTGATGCGGTCTCCGACTCAGACCACAGCATGGCGTATTCCTCCTCGGCGCTAAACAAGTTCCTCGCCATAACGTAACTAACACTAACACTAACTAAACAAATTTTTTTTTTTTTTTTTTTTTATAAAACACACAAACTAACTGCTATATATATCTACACTACCGCTAACAAAAAAATAAACCGCTATTGCTATATATATTATATATATGTGGATATATATATAATTATATACTCCCTACCTGCCTATTCTAATAGAATAAAAGAAAGAAAGGTAGATAGATAGAAAAAAAGATAGATGGATAGATAGATTGTATAGATAGATAGAAATCTATCTATACAGAGAATGTTTTAGTGTAACTGTATTTTTTTTCACTGTAATCTTCTGGCAGCAATTCTCTCGAGTCTCTTCTTCTCCTCAAACTGAAACAATGTTTGAGGAGAAGAAAAGAGGCAGGAGATTTACTGCCAGAAAAGTCAAAATAAAACAAATGTGGTCGCTGTGATAGGTTTTCACAGCGACCACATGATCAGGGACCATCAGATTGGTCCCTGATACTGTGCCCAGAGCTGTTGGTAACAGCGAGGGCACAGGGCTGTGTGCACGCGATCACGTGCACACTGTTTTCTATGCAGAAATGCATGTGATCGCTGTGATTGGTTGTCACAGCGATCACATGTTCAGGGGCCAAGAGATTGACCCCTGACATTCTGCCCAGTGCCCATGGCTGTTAGCAACAGCCAGGGCATAGAGCTGTGTGCACGCGATCGCGCGTGCACAGTCTCTGAAGTGCGGCCGTATATATACTATACGCCGGACTTTAGAGACCCTGACCGCTGGCCGTATATTTACGGCCAGCGGTCGGGAACCTGTTAAGCCCCTCCTCTCCGCGGGGTTGCAGTGACAAGGAACAAGGGGTCCAGGACCCATGTACTCACAATCGGTGGTGGTCCCAGTGGTAGCGATCCCAGCCATCAGACAAATGTCACCTACATTGTGGATAGGTGATAATTGTTGATTCTGGTACAACCCCTTTTTATGTTGGTTATTGTTTGCCTTTTATTTATGTTAATTCAGCCGATTCCTTACAGTTCTCTCACCAATGTAGACTCCTGTTTCTACCCATTTGTTTTGTTGTGAATTTTCTATTTTTAACCCCTTAATGACCAGGCCATTTTGCACGTTAATGACCAAGGATTATTTTTTGTTTTTTCATGGTCGCATTCCAAGAGTCGTAACTTTTTTTTTATTCCGTCGACATAGCCGTATAAGGGCTTGTTTTTTGCGGGACGAGTTGTATTTTGTAATTGTACCATTTTTAGATGCTTACAATATATTGATTAACTTTTATTAACTTTATTTTAGGAGAGAATTGAAAATAAGCAGTTATTCCAGCATTGATTTTCACGTTATAAATTTACGCCGTTTACTATGCAGCATAAATAACACGTTAACTTTATTCTATGGGTCGGCACGATTCCGGGGATACCAAATATGTAAAGGTTTTAGGTTTTCCTATGTTTGCACAATAAAAACCCTTTTAGAAAAAAATTACTTGTTTTTGCATCGCCGCGTTCCAAGAGCCGTCATTTTTCCGTCGATGTGGCCGTATGTGGGCTTGATTTTTGAAGGCCAATGTGTACTTTTTATTAGTACTATTTTGGGGTACATCGGACTTATAGATTAACTTTTATTTTATTTTTTATGGGGTGAATGGGAGAAAAGAGAATTTTGCCATTTTTTTTTTTTGCGTTTTTTTTTGGACGCCGTTCATCCGGCGGTTTAATTAATGTGTTCATTTTATTGGTCAAGTTGTTACGATCGCGGGGATACCATATATGTGTATGTGTGATTTGTTTTGACACTTTTACTGAATAAAACCACTTTTTGGGCAAAAAAAGTAGTTTTATTTGATTTTGACTATTTATTTTTTTTTCTACAAACTTTATTTAACTGATTGACATTTTTTTTTTTAAGTCCCACCAGGGGACTACGCTATGCAATGTGCCGATCGCATATATAATGCTTTGGTATACTTAGTATACCAAAGCATTATTGCCTGTCAGTGTAAAACTGACAGGCAACCTGTTAGGCGATGCCGGAGGCATGACCTAACAGGCAGTTGCGGAAAACAGACCTGGGGGTCTTTGTTAGACCCCCGGCTGTCATGGAAACCCGACGGCGACCCGCGATTTGTTTGCGGGGGCGCCGATGGGGTGACAGAGGGAGCTCCCTACCTCTGTCAAACACATTAGATGCCGCTGTCACTATTGACAGCGGCATTTAATGGGTTAAACTGCCGGAATCGAAGCGCTGTGTATAACAGCCGTGCTCCTGCCGCTGATCGCGTGGGTACAGTGACAGTACCCGCGCCATCACAGGACGGATATATCCGTCGTCCTGCGCGAACTAGCAGCTGCTGAGGACGGATATATCCGTCCTTCGGCATTAAGGAGTTAAGGCATATTGCTTTGCTTTCTATCCAGGCGATTTTTTTTTTTTTTAAATTGTTTTCCTTGGTCAACTCGTATGTTTGTTTTGTTTTTATAACCTTCCCATTTTGTTTTTAATCGCACCAAATTTTACACTTAAAGAGGCTCTGTCACCACATTATAAGTGCCGTATCTCCTACATAAAGAGATCTGCGCTATTATGTAGATGACCGCAGTGCTGTTTAATTTAATAAAACGATCTGTTTTCACCACTTTATTAGCGATTTTTAGATTTATGTTAATGAGTTGCTTAATGCCCAAGTGGGCGTATTTTTACATTAGACCAAGTGGGCGTTGAACAGAGGAGTGTATGACGCTGACCAATCAGCGTCATGCACTCCTCTCCATTCTTTTAGGCAGCGCATAGGGATCCTGTTAGATCCTTATGTGCGGTCTTATACGAACACATTAACGATACTGAAGTGTTTAGACAGTGAATAGACATTCCACGGGATGTCTATTCACAATCTGTGCACTTTGTTACTGTTTTTGTGGTAGTTACAGCAGAGCAAAGCGTAATCTCGTTGCAACCTGTCATTTACCGCGTAATCTCGCGAAATTATGCTTCCTCTGCTGTAACTACCACAGACCGTGTAACGAAGTGCAGAGATTGTGAATATCCATCCCGTGGAATGACTATTCACTGTCTAAACGCTTCAGTATTGTTAATGTGTTAGTATAAGACAGCACATAGCGATCTAAAAGGATCCCTATGCACTGCTTAAATGAATGGAGAGGAGTGCATGACGCTGATTGGTCAGCGTCATACACTCCTCTGGACAACGCCCACTTGGTCTAAAGTAAAAATACGCCCACTTGGGCATTAAGCAACTCCTTAGCATAAATCTAAAATCGCTAATAAAGTGGTGAAAATAGATTGTTTTATTAAATAAAAACCACTGCTGTCACCTACATTATAGCGCCGATCTCCTTATGTTGGAGATAAGACACTTATAATGCGGTGGCAGAGACTCTTTAAGGCCCTATTCACACAACAGGGATTCCCAGCCATGTGACGGACGTTTTTTGAACGGCCGTCATATGGCCGCAGTAGGAACAATAGACCCCAAATGGGGCTATTCACACATGCCCTATTTTCGTCCGTTCTCCCCAATCCCCGGACACAGCGTTGCCGAAGCTGTGGCCGGGGATTCCGCTCCAGGAGAAGTCCCTGACTTCACTGTCCTTATATAGACACAGTGACTTCTGAAGCGGAATCCCTTATTTCACTCTCCATATATGGACAGTGAAGTCAGACTTCTCCTGGAACGGTCCTCTACAGTGGTGCTATCTACAGGAAGGTAGGGTGCTGCCGTCTATGGGGGGTGCTATGTAAAAGGGGAGTGTGTAGCACTTCTTACATGGGGCTGTATGGCACTTCTTACAGGGGGGCCTGTGTGGCCCCGCCTACATAGGGAAAATGTACAAATGAAATTCATCCGTTTTAAAAACGGATGCAAAATGGGTTAAAATCACCCGTTAAAAACGGAAACACTGCTCTATTCACACGACAGGGTCAGAGTGTCGGCCGATTAAAAACTGCTGTTTTGGTCCATTTTTCTCGGCCGTTTTGCATCTGTTCCCTTCCGGGCAGAAAGCTTGGCTGATTTTAACAGGCTGTCAAAAAAATCGGCCGTGTGATTAGCCCCATTTGGTGTCTGTTCCTACTGTGGCCGAAAAAAACGTCTGTGTCACGGCCGGGAATCCCTGTCATGTGAATAGGGCCTTAGTTACTGGAAACGAACAACTTTTGCCACACTCCGTGTTGGATTTTCATCTTGAAGGTGTTTTTTAATCTTTTCCATTGTTAATTTCAAAACTCTTTTGTTGGGATCATGTTTTCTTTCAATTAGTCGTTTCCAACAGCTGGTTAACCCCTTAAGGACGTGGACATGTTGGCAGCCCCATTTTTCAAGTCTTGTGTGTCCCTTTTATGTGGTAATAACTTTTGGAATACTTTCACCTATCCAAGCGATTCTGAGTGTTTTCTAGTGACACATTGTACTTTAACCCCTTCAGGACTGAACCTGTTTTGGCCTTTAGGACGAAGCCGATTTTTCAAATCTGACGTGTCACTTTATGTGGTAATAACTCCGGGATGCTTTTACCTATCAAAGTGATTCTGAGATTATTTTCTCGAGACCTATTGTACTTTATGTTAGTGAAAAAAGTTGGTCGATAAATTAAATGTTTATTTGTAAAAAACACCAAGATTTAGAGAAAATTTGCAAAAATGTGCATTTTTCTAAATTTAAATGTATCTACTTGTAAAACAGATAGTAATACCACACAAAATACTTACTAATTTATATTTCCCATATGTCTACTTTGTTTACATCATTTTTATGAACATCCTTTTATTTTTCCAGGACTTTACAAAGCTTAGACCTTTAGCAGCAATTTCTCATATTTTCAAGAAAATTTCAGTTCTGAAGTGACTTTGAGGGCCTTATATATTAAAGTTCCCATAAATCACCCCATTTTGAAAACTGCACCCCTCCAAAGTATTCAAAACAGCATTCAGAAAGTATTTTAACCCTTTAGGCGTTTCACAGGAATTAAAGCAATGTAGAGGTGAAATTTACAAATTTCAGTTTTTTTTGCCAAAATTCATTTTTAATAAAAAAAAATAATTCTGTACCACAGAAGGTTTTACCCAAGAAACGCAACTCAATACTTATTGCCTAGATTCTGCAGTTTTTAGAAAGATCTCACATGTGGCCCTAGTGCGCCAATGGACAAACACCGGCCTCCGAAGCAAAGGAGCACCTAGAGTATTTTGGGGCCTCATTTTTTTAGCTTCTATTTTAGGCACCATGTCAGGGTTGAATAGGTCTTGTGGTGCCAAAACAGTAAAGACCCCCCAAAAGTGACCCCATTTTGGAAACTACACCCCTCAAGGAATTTATCTAAGGGTATAGTTAGCATTTTGAACCCACAGTTTTTTTTGCTAAATTTATTTGAATTAGTATGTGAAGATGGAAATCTACTTTTTTTTTTTTAAAAACATAGAAAAATAAATATAAAAATAAAGCAATAAAGTAGAAAAAAACACCCCAACATATGTAAAGCAATTTCTTCCGATTTATAACAATACCCCATATGTGGTAATAAACTGCTGTTTGGACCCACACCAGGGCTCAGAAGGGAAGGAGCACCATTTGAATTTTGGAGTTCTGATTTTGTTGGAATAGTTTTCAGTGTCGTGTCGCGTTTGCAATGCACTGGAGGAACTAAAATAGTGGAAACCCCCCAAAAGTGACCCCATTTTGGAAACTACACCCCTCAAGGAATTTTTTTACCAAATTTTGACCAAACAGTTGTTTTGCTGAATTCATTGGAGTTAGTCTGTAAAGGTAAAAATCTACTTTTTTTTTTTTTTGCTGAAAAAAGACATTTTCAATTTTTAATTTTTACAAGGAATAAAGGAGAAAAAGCACCCCAACGTTTGTAAAACAATTTCTCCCGATTACGTAAATATGCCATATGTGGTAATAATAAAGTATTGTTTGGACCCACAGCGGGGCTTAAAAGGGATGGAGCGCTATTTGGCTTTTGGAGCTCAAATTTAGCTGGAATAGTTTTTGGGTGTCATGTCTAATTTACAATGCCCCCGAGGGACCAAAACAGTGGACACCCCGCAAAAGTAACCATATTTGGAAAACTACACCACTTAAGGAATCAATCTAGGGGTATACACAGTGTTCCAAATTATTATGCACATTGGATTTAAGTGTCAAACATTTAATTATTAGTTTTTCAATTAAACTCATGGATGGTATTGTGTCTTAGGGCTCTTTGGATCATTGTAATCAATCTCAGACACCTGTGATAATTAGTTTGCCAGGTGTGCCCAATCAAAGGAAAACTACTTAAGAAGGACGTTCCACATTATTAAGTAGGCCACAGGTTTCAAGCAATATGGGAAAGAAAAAGGATCTCTCTGCTGCCGAAAAGCGTGAAATAGTGCAATACCTTGGACAAGGTATGAAAACATTGGATATTTCAAGAAAACTTAGGCGTGATCATCGTACTGTGAAAAGATTTGTGGCTGATTCAGAGCACAGACGGGTTCGTTCAGATAAAGGCATAATGAGGAAGATTTCTGCCAGACAAATTAATAGGATTAGGAGAGCAGCTGCTAAAATGCTATTGCAAAGCAGCAAACAGATATTTGAAGCCGCTGGTGCCTCTGGAGTACCTCGAACCTCAAGGTGTAGGATCCTCCAGAGGTTTGCAAGTGTGCATAAAGCTATTGGGCCTCCCCTAAACAATGCTCACGAGCAGAAACGGTTGCAGTGGGCTCAGAAATACATGAAGACTAATTTTCAGACCGTGGTGTTTACTGATGAGTGCCGTGCAACCCTGGATGGTCCAGACGGATGGAGTGATGGCTGGTGAATGGCCACCATGTCCCAACAAGGCTGCGACGTCAGCAAGGATGTGGCGGAGTCATGTTTTGGGCTGGAATCATGGGAAGAGAGCTGGTAGGCCCCTTTAGAGTCCCTGACGGTGTGAAAATGACCTCTGCAAAGTACGTAGGGTTTGACTAACCACTTTCTTACGTGGTACAAAAAGAACCGTGCCTTCCGTACTAAAATTATCTTCATGCATGACAATGCACCATCTCATGCTGCAAAGAATACCTCTGTCATTTGGCTGCTATGGGCATAAAAGGAGAGAAACTTATGGTGTGGCCCCCATGTTCCCCTGACCTCAACCCTATTGAGAATCTTTGGAGCATCCTCAAGCAAAATATCTGAGGGTGTGAGGCAGTTCACCTCAAAACAGAAGCTCTAGGAGGCTGTTCTGACATCCTGCAAAGATATTCAAGCAGAAACTGTCCAAATACTCACAAATTCAATGGATACAAGAATTGTGAAGGTGATATCAAAGAAGGGGTCCTATGTTAACATGTAACTTGGCCTGCTAAGTTTTTTGTTTTTTTTGATTGAAAGAGCTTTTGATTTCTGTAAATGACGTCCTGATGCTGCAAATTCAACAAATTACCATTTTAGTTCTCTTTACAACCTTTAAAATGTTTTGATCTCTGTTGTGCATAATAATTTGAAACAGTGCATTTTGAGTTTTTTACTTCTAAAAAAAAAATCTGTTATTAGATTAGTTCAATAAAATTCGCATTATACTCCCAACGGTTGATGGCTTGAAGGTTATACGGACTGTCATTTGCATCAACTATTTAGGAAAATCAGCGAAAAATAACATTTGCATAATAATTTGGAATGCGGTGTAAAGCAAAGTAGGGGTGAAATTTTACAAATCAAATTTTTTTATATTTTTTTGCACCACAGAAGGTTTTACCCGAGAAATACAACTCCATACTTATTGCCCAGATTCTGCAGTTCTTAGAAATATCCGACAAGTGGCCCTAGCGTGCTAATGGACTGAAACACAGGCCTCAAAAGCATTGATTTTGCTGGAATGGTTTTCTGGAACCCCCCCCCCCCTCCCCCCAAGAAGTGAACCCATTTTGGAGACTACATCCCTCGATAAATTCTTTGAGGGGTGCGATCACTTGTGACCCCATAGGTTGTTTTTTTGCTGAATTTAGTGGAAACCTGGCATGAAAAATAAAATGTTACATTTTTCACAAATGCGTCATTTAGAAAACTGATTTTTCAGACACCGCGATTGTAAGTGAAGAAAGGCATCTCGACAACATTTATTGGGCTGCTGCTTTCGAGTTAAGAAACGCCCCCAAAGTGGTCTGTACGTGTTGTCTGGACACACAGCAGTGCCTGGAGATAAAGGAGCACCACAAGGATTTTAAAGCCTTATTTTTACTTGGATGCTTTTTGGCCACAAGCATAGGCTTAATAAAAATTGTGCAGATGATACACATTTTTTTAAAGTATTAGGTATTCATTTAGGGGTATCATGAGAATTTTTAATATTGTTTTATATGTTGTTTTTTAGTGTCCTTTTAAAAATGGGTAAAAGACCAGAATGATAAAGGGAGGGGGTGGAGGTTTTAAAATAAAATTTTTAATCCAGTGAGGTAGATACGGAAGCAGTCTTTCATGCAGAGTCTGGGTTTAGTGTCGCACTGATATGTGGTATCCTTTTTGGATACCTTTTTTTTTATGCAGACACGACTCCTTTTTTGTACCCTGTGTTATTTTTTGCTGTGGCAGGCACTTCACTAGGAAAGTGCTACCCAGGAACTACACGGGAAACATTACATGGGGCAGCCGAAGTTTCGCCCACCTTGTCTCCAATCAAAAGATGTTTAATAATTTTTCCTTGGTACTCTAAGTATGTACCCGGGTAGCCAGCTTTCCTGTAAATTAAATAGTTGTATATTGCCATCTGGACAATGTACTTCCAATTTCTTGTACCAGATCTTACTTTTTCTCATGGCACTATACGATTTTAAAACCTGATTTATTCAGATCAACCCCACCCATCGTGAATTTATTATATGCCTATATGCACACACGTCAATGTGGATGATTTGAAAAGCACATGTGGGGACGGGTGCAGCTGGCGTCCTGCATAGATGTCAACGTGCATACATTTTTTTTGTCTCTAAATTTGAGACACCAGATCCTATCCTGCAGCAATGGCCTGCTTTCGCTAATTTGCACGGATTGACCGATGAAGGTTTTGGGAAGGTCCCGCTGTTTTTTTTTTCGCACCATCCCACATGCCACTTTTTTTTTTATTGTCTAGAAGACATTTGAACAGGGGTACACTTGTGTTGTACAAGTTGTACCCCTGAACAAACTGGGTGCAGGAGGTCTCGCACTCTTTTCCCCACTGGTTGTAATGCAGGTTGCACAGTCTGGGGGCTGTATTGTCGTGTCCTTCCCCTCATAAATACAGAAAACGTGTAGCCGGTCTCCGACTCACACCGCTTGTACATCTTGAGGCCGTATCTGGTTCACATATTGGCGATCCTTCTTCCTGCTCTTGAAATGCCCTCTATGGAGATTTATTTTTCGGGGGTGTAAATTGCTGAAAAGTTTTGGGGAAGAAATATTGAGGGGCCTAATTTTAAAGTCTGAAATTGGGGTCTTCCTGGGGGGGGCATTGGGAGTTATCACTAAAATGAAGACCATTATGAAGGTCCTCAAAGCAGGGTCTGGTCATTGTATTTCGATACAGAGGACAGTAATATAAAATGTCCATGGGAATTACTTCGAAGAAAAAGCAAAAGCACACAATGGCGTAGGCATAGTGCTTTATCCCACGCTTGAAAGTCAGAAAAAGAAAGGTGTCAATTGGTGCTCACCTGGTGGTGTCATGCTAGGCGTATGACATCCCTGTAGACAAGATTTTGGCAATGTGGAAATCCAGGGAACTGCAAGCCTCTGGTCTGTCCGTATAAAAGGCGCTTGTCTGGAATCAATTGGCAGTGGTATTGTAGTATTTCACCTATTTCCACGTGTAAATGGCTCAAAACAGTCCTTTTGTTGGGCACTGTCCCCTTCTGGTTCAAGCCTTTTCTCTTCTGTTCATTGTTATGCATTCAAGAACAACACTAAAGTCATTCGTATAGAAGATTCTTTGATTGAAGTGACACAGGTGATGCGTTTCATGGTTGATCCGGCTCCTTTCTCAGGCAATATAACAAGAATTCAAAGTGGTGACCGTACAATCATTTATAATGAAAAAAAAACAGGAAGAAAAGATGAGGCAGAGGTCAAGGCTTCACTCTCTGCACGTGTTACACAAGACCGAAACAAATGGACATATGAAGTTTAAAGGAGGATGTGAAAGAGCGGCGCTCCTCCAAGGTTTTTTGTTTTTTTAAAAGTTCGGTAACTATGTCGTCTGCCACGCACTTCGATCCCTGGAAGGATGAATCCTCCTTACGGAATAAAGTTTGAGGAAGGAGCCAAATGCCGCAATTTACGGTATCGGCGCCTTTCTTTTAGGAAAGAATGGTACTTGGAGAAGGTCTCTTGAAGAGTTTGTCTTTATTGGAATGTCAACGTGTTTCTGGACCGGATCGGTCCCTTTATTCAGGTCTATTGCACTGTTTGCACATGTGAAGTATTTCCATTTATAGGGAAAAAAACGGGAAAGTCCGGTATAGAACAGTTACATTTCAGACTTTAAAAATGCAAAGGAGGGTGGGGGGAAACACCTAATGGCGTCATACAACATATAGATGTTTCAATACACAAAGTGATAGTACATGTTCAAACTATATCCCTTTTCATTTTATTTGTTCAGTCATGGGACTCTTTGGCTAAAGTATTTATGCCATTATTGCATTCGCTGGTATTCCAATATCAGCGATGCCAAGTGGCTGCGGGAGCTAATATTGCATTGGTTTCCCTTGTAAGTATATGCACATATACATTTTATATTTCATTCAGAATTCGTTCATATATGTTCTAACTGAACAAAATATTTAAAAACCATAGTTGGAGTTTGCTCATTTAGGAGAGTGTAGGTAGCAGCTCCTTTGCAGGTGTTTTTACGATAATTTAAATATTTTGTAATTTATGCTACTAAATCACAGGTTTTGTTTTAAATTATTCAACTGGAGCGAAATGTGTATGTATGTATATATATCTATCAACCGTTTAGACGGCTAAACATAGCTACCTTTTAAACTGCTTGTATTAAAAATGGGTGTTGTTCCATATCATATCAAAAGATGTTCTACTAAAATATATACAAACATTGTGGTTTTAAGATTATTATTAATGGCTTCTAAAATACATTTAGTATCGCTCATATTTTACAAATGTAGTGTCACTGAATTCGCTCCCAGACATACAGTTGGAGCTAAATGTGTGAAATCAATAAAAGTGATAAATCTTTAGCTGACTAAAATATTCCTACTATCCCTTTACTCAGCCAAAGGAGGATTTTTTTTTTTTACAAGGTTTCTACTGTCCTTTAAATGCAGTCTCCTAAATATAATATGAGGATATATTGGTATGATTCTTCCTATTTAAGAAAATAATAATTGGCTGACTGCAATCCGTGTCAAACACTGGGTATACCCGTTCCATTGGTAAAAATGCATATGGCTTTAAGTGGGGTGGGGGGGGGTTAAGAACGGACCTATATACAGATACGGTTATCAGTCTTAGTGGGTGTTTTCAATAGACTCATTTAACCCATCTGAGGTAAGACTGCGGTATTTATAGATCCAGTAAGCCTCCCTGTTCTTCAGTCAGGAGAATCCTATTCGTGGTGGTGGGTATCTGTCCCAAATGTGTGATGGTTACCTTGAAGACTCCACCGTGTTGATGGTGTAAATGTCTTTGTCTTGAGAAGCAACAGAAGAACAAGGAAAAACAAAATGAAATAATGGAATCACAAATATGACCGAAAAAAACAATCAAACTATTCAATTTATCGCAATCCCAATTAGAATAAAAAGAGATTGCTGTATTATCAAAAGGACGATCGTTTTGTCCTACCTAGGGACCAGATGACTTTAGGTTAGTCCTAGATCTGAACTGGTTTGTCAGGAAATTAACATTAGAGAGACACTTTTTTTTATTTTTCTGTAGTAAAAAAAAATAAAACTAATCTCCCACCCCTCCTGGAATAGGATACTATCATGTAGAGGTAAAACCCATTTCCTCTTTTTATCCAACCGCCCAGTAGAGGGCATTACCTGGAGACAGTCATGTATCGTATCCAATGACTTCAGAAAATTAAACAATTAAAAGACACCCCTAAGGCTAATGAAATCAGCACCCACCAAGACCACCTCACAGCACAGAACGGCAAGCCCTCAAAAAAATCCAGAATAACGAAGATGTAGTTATAAGGGCAGCTGACGAGGGAGGGGGATATAAAAAAGAGAGACCGCAGCACTCCAAAGTAGAAAAAATATTGTTTTCTTTAATTCATCAAAATGGTTTGATGGATTAACCCCTTAAGGACGCAGCCTAGTTTGGACCTTAAGGCTCAGAGCCCATTTTTTAAATCTGACATATTTCACTTTATGTGGTAATAACGTCGGAATGCTTAAACCTATCCAAGCGATTCTGAGATTGTTTTCTCGTGAGACATTGGGCTTTATGTTAGTGGTAAAATTTGGTCGATATATTCAGTGTTTATTTGTGAAATATTGCAAAATTTAGAGAAAAATTAGAAAAAATAGCATTTTTCCGAATTTAAATGCATGTGCTTGTAAAACAGATGGTTATACCAGCCAAAATAGTTACTAGTTCACATTTCCCATAAGTCTACTTTAGATCTGCATAGTTTTTTGAACATTTTTTTATTTTTCTTGGACGTTACAAGGCTTAGAACATAAACTGCAATTTCTCATATTTTTAAGAATTTCAAAAGCCTTTTTTTTTAAGGTACCTGTTCAGTTCTGAAGGGGCTTTGAGGGGCCTATGTATTAGAAACCCCCATAAAACACCCCATTTTAAAAACTAGACCCCTCAAAGTATTCAAAACAGCATTTAGAAAGTTTTTTAACCCTTCAGGCATTTCACAGGAATTAAAGCAAAGTGGAGGTGAAATTTGCAAATTTCATTTTTCTTGCTGAATTTCAATTTTATTCTATTTTTTTTCTGTAACAAAGAAGGTTTTACCAGAGAAACCCTACTAAATATGTATTGTCCAGATTCTGCAGTTTTTAGAAATGCCCCACATGTGGCTCTAATGCGCTCGTGGACTAAAACACAAGCCACAGAAGCAAAGAAGCACCTAGTGCATTTTGAGGCCTCTTTTTTTTATTAGAATATATTTTAGGCAGCATGCCAGGTTTGGAGAGGTGTTGAGGTGCCAAAACAGTAGGAATCCCCCAAAACTGACCCCATTTTGGAAACTGCACCCCTCAAGGAATTCATTTATGGTTATTGTTACCATTTTGACCCCGTAGTTTTTTCACAGCGCGTATTTGAATTGGGCTGTGAAATTAAAAGAGTGACAATTTTACCAATAAGATGTCATTTTTGATCAGAATTTCTTATTTTCACAGGGAACAAAATACCCCAATTTGTTGCCCAATTTGTCCTGAGTGCGGCAATACCCTATTTGTGGTGATAAACTGCCGTTTGGGCCCATGGGAGGGCTCAGAAGGAAAGGACCACCATGTGGCCTACTGGGAATTTTCTGGTGCTAAGTCATGTGTGCAGAAGCCCCTGAGGTATCAGTACAGTTGAACCCCCTGAGAAGTGACCCCGTTTTAAAAACGACACCCCTTAAGGAATTCATCTTGAGGTGTAGTGAGCATTTTGACCCCACAGGTATTGTGTAAAAGATAATGCGCAACAGATGGTGCAGAGTGAGATTTGCAATTTTCTATATATATATGCCATGTCAGTGTCCGATATATTGTGCCCAGGATGTGCCACCGGAGACATACACCCCATAAACTGTAATGTGGGTTCTCCCGGGTACGGCAATACCCTACATTTGGCTGTTATTAGTTGCCTGGGTACACGGCAGGGCTCAGAAGGAAAGGACCACCATTTGGCCTACTGGAGCTTTTCTGGTGCCAAGTCTTGTATGCAGAAGCCCCTAAGGTACCGGTACAGTTGAAACCCCCGAGAAGTGACCCCATTTTGGAAACTACACCCCTTAAGGCATTCATCTAGAGGTGTAGTGAGCATTTTGACCCCACAGGTATTGTGTAAAAGATAATGTGCAGCAGTTGGTGCAGAGTGAAATTTGCAATTTTCTATACATATATGCCAATTCAGTGTCCGATATATTGTGCCCGGCCTGTGCCACCGGAGACATACACCCCATAAACTGTAATGTCGGTTCTCCTGGGTACGGCAATACCCTACATGTGGCTGTTATCAGCTGCCTGGGCACGCAGCAGGGCTCAGAGGGAAATGATGAGGAGGGATAAGCTGTGCGGAGTACATCAGAGCGAGTAAAACTGGGGTAAATGAAAAATAAAGGGATGGATGATACATTTTAAAACACTCTTTCATACAGAGCTCTGGTTTTTCGGGACACGTGTCACATTGATATATTGTGTCCTTCCTTATCCTCCTCTTATAGCAGACTTTGCACCTCTTTTGACTTTTTCCCTTCTTGCCAGTTTGGGGAACTTCTCCTAAAAAGTGTTGCCCTGGTACGATGCGTGTGGCCCCGCTTCCAGAAGTACTGTAGGGCTTCAGGACTTGATCTGACAAGTCCACCCCTCCCATGTACCTATTGTAGTCCAGGATGCAGTCTGGTTTGGGGGTCTCTGTACTGGTACATGGGTACTGGTGTGGCATCTCCCTTGTCTTGTACGTGACACACAATATGTTGCTGCTAGAGTGTGCCCTGCGCTCACCCCTTCTTGTTTGCCCAAGCAGAGTCTTAGGGAGGCCTCTCAGATTTCTTCTAGCAGTGCCGCATGCCGCAGGACTTCTGGAAGCGAGGCAGTTGAAGAGCGGGACGCTGGTATAAAAATTATCCAGGTAGAGGTGGCAACCCTGGTACAGCAGTGGGTGCACCAAATCCCACACAATATTTGTATTAACTCCCAGTAAGGGGGGGGGGCATTCTGGGGGCTGAGCACTGGTGTCCTTCCCTTCATATATCCTAAATCTGTAGGTATACCCTCATGCACTCTCGCACAGCTTATACATCTTCACGCCATACCTTGCCCTCTTACCCGGCAGGTACTGGTGGAATTGAAGCCTCCCTTTAAAATGTACCAAGGACTCATCAATGGAAATACACTTCTCTGGGGTGTATGCTTGGGAAAACCGGGCACTGAAACGGTCTAATAGGGGTCTCTGTTTATACAAACGGTCAAAACTGGGGTCATCTCGGGGTGGGCACGGCTCATTATGAGTATAATGTAAGAAGCGAAGTATTGACTCATTTTTATTTTAGTTTTTAGTTTCTAGCTCAGTTCTGAAGTTGGTTTGAGGGGCCCATATATTAGACACCCTTATCAAACACCCCATTTTAGAAACTAGACCCCTCAAAGTATTCACAACAGCGTTTAGAAAGTTTATTAACCCTTTAGGTGTTTCACAGGAATTTAGAGCAAAGTAGAGGTGAAATTTAATTAATTTAATTCGATTTATTAGGCACCATGTCCGGTTTGAAGAGGTCTTTTGGTGCTAAAACAGTGGAAACCCCCAAAAAGTGACCCCTTTTTGGAAACTAGACCTTGAGGAATTCATTGTAGTTTTCTTGGGGTGCATGCGACTTTTTGATCAGTTTTTATTCTATTTTTAAGTGGCGTGGTGACTAAAAAACAGCAATTTTACTATTGTTTTTTATTCTATTTTTTTTCACAGCGTTCACGTGCGCTATAAATGACATATACTTTTTATTCTGCGGGGCGATACGATTACGGCGATACCAGATGTTTATAGTTTTATTTTACGTCTTATAGCGTTTGCACAATAAAATACATTTTGTAAAATATAATTTACTTTTTGTGTTACCTTATTCTAAAAGCCATAACAGTTTTATTTTTCCATCAGGAAAGCCGTGCGCGAACTTATTTTTTGCGTAACGAACTGTAGTTTCCATCAGTACCATTTTTAGGTACATGCGACTTTTTGATCCCTTTTTGTTCAATTTTTTGGGAGATGAAGTGACCAAACAATTGTGATTGTGGTACGGTTTATTATTATTTTATTTTACGGCGTTCACCGTGCGGAATAAATAATGCCATAGTTTTGTAGTTCAGGACGTTACGGATGCGGCGATACCAATTATGTATAGTTTATTTGTTTATATATTTTTATTAATAATAAAGGACTGATGAGGGAAAAAGGGGGATTTTTACTTTTAGCACTTTGAAAACTTTTATTTTCTTATTTTTACACAATTTTTTTTACTTTGTCCCACTAGGGGACATGAGGGCAGGAGGCCCTGATCGCTATTCTAATACACTGCACTACATACGTAGTGCAGTGTATTAGAGCTGTCAGCTGTTCGCTGACAGCAAGCATAGTGGGTCCTGACTTTGTCAGAACCCACTAGGCTTCCGTCGATGGCGTAGCCAGAGTCCATTGTTAGGATTCTGGTTGCCATAGTAGCCATCGCGGCCCGCTATCGTGTAGCAGGCCGGCGATGGCAGCTTAACCCCTAAGAAGCCGCGATCGCTATTGAACGCGGCTTCTAAGGGGTTAATCGGCGGGGACCACCGCGATCGGTCCCTGCACACTAAGCTGTGATAGCCTGCTGTCGGAAACAGCAGGTATCACAGCTCAAACACGCGCCGGGGAAAGATGGCGCTGTGTTAACTCAGGTCAGTACTATTACTGAGCTGAGCGCGAACGATGCGCTCAGCAGGACGTAATAGTACTGACCTGAGTGCGAAGGGGTTAAAGAAAACCAAAAATGTTTCTACTTGGAGTGCTGCGGTCTCTTTTCTCGATATGGCTTTGTGATCTCTTTTGGACTGGGGATACTTACCTGCGTGTACTCCTCATTAAGTTGGGGTACTGTTGTTACGTCTCCATTGCTGGTTGTGCTGCTGGATATCCAAGTTTTGCAAGGGAGGGGGGATAGTTATCCAGGATAGAAGTACTTATGTCTCTGAAGCAATCAGAATCCTTTTTGATCCTGATTTATTATGAAATAATACCCACAGACATAAACCCAATGGTCAAGAAGGCATACGAAGAGGGACTAATAAACAAAAAGGAGAGAGGCTTCAATAACTTTAGAAAGGCACAATTACCCTTTTATTACCTCCCGAAAATACAAAGTTGTCAATAATCTACCTGGATGCCCGATTTTTATATCCGTATTAATTCCCTCACCTCCAACCTGTCACATTTCATAGAGCTCCATTTGCAGCCGCATGTACTTAACCTACCCTCGTACCTCAAATATTCGACCCAGCTTCTTTGACAATTTGACTCTCTCACTATTCCACTGGAATGCAAATGACTAACCCTGGACGTCACAGCAATATCCCACGCTTCAAATGTATAGGTGCAATACATAAGGCACTTCTAAATGAAGGCTCAATGAAATCCAACCCAAATTAATTTAATTACGAAATCCATAGAATTTATCTTTAACACATTTAGAAAGTATAGTTTGTAATTGGATTGCGAATTGGCTCAAGGACCGTATCCAGAGAGTTGTGGTCAATGATTCCTACTCTGAATGGTCCCCAGTTATAAGTGGTGTAC
Organism: Rhinoderma darwinii; assembly: GCF_050947455.1. Classification (NCBI taxonomy): domain Eukaryota; kingdom Metazoa; phylum Chordata; class Amphibia; order Anura; family Rhinodermatidae; genus Rhinoderma; species Rhinoderma darwinii. The sequence continues at coordinate 315,058,098 of NC_134688.1, forward strand.
CCCAGGGTTCAGTGCTGGGACCACTATTATTCAACTTATTTATTAATGATTTAGAGGATGGGATTAATAGCACTATTTCTATTTTTGCAGAGACACCAAGCTATGCAATATAGTTCAGACTATGGAAGATGTTCGTGAATTGCAGGCAGATTTAAACAAACTAAGTGTTTGGGCATCCACTTGGCAAATGAAGTTTAATGTAGATAAATGTAAAGTTATGCACCTGGGTACCAACAACCTGCATGCATCATATGTCCTAGGGGGAGCTACACTGGGGGAGTCACTTGTTGAGAAGGATCTGGGTGTAATTGTAAATCATAAACTAAATAACAGCATGCAGTGTCAATCAGCTGCTTCAAAGGCCAGCAAAATATTGTCGTGTATAAAAAGAGGCATGGACTCGCGGGACAGGGATGTAATATTACCACTTTACAAAGCATTAGTGAGGCCTCATCTAGAATATGCAGTCCAGTTCATAGAAAGGATGCCCTGGAGTTGGAAAAAATACAAAGAAGAGCAATGAAGCTAATAAGGGGCATGGAGAATCTAAGTTATGAGGAAAGATTAAAAGAACTAAACCTATTTAGCCTTGAGAAAAGACGACTAAGGGGGGACATGATTAACTTATATAAATATATGAATGGCACATACAAAAAATATGGTGAAATCCTGTTCCATGTAAAACCCCCTCAAAAAACAAGGGGGCACTCCCTCCGTCTGGAGAAAAAAAGGTTCAACCTGCAGAGGCGACAAGCCTTCTTTACTGTGAGAACTGTGAATTTATGGAATAGTCTACCGCAGGAACTGGTCACAGCAGGGACAGTAGATGGCTTTAAAAAAGGCTTAGATAATTTTCTAGAACAAAAAAATATTAGCTCCTATGTGTAGAAATTTTTAACTTCCCACTTCCCCTTTCCCATCCATTGGTTGAACTTGATAGACGTGTCTTTTTTCAACCGTACAAACTATGTAACTATGTAACATAATACATTTTAGTTCAAGAAAATGTATAAACCGACACGGAACTGCGATGGGGGAAGCGCTTTGCAAACCTCTATATGGGACAATTTGAGGCAAACTACATCTACTCTAATAACCCCTATAAAAACAATTTAGTGTACTACAGGAGATTTATAGATGACCTGTTCATCCTATGAGATGGGTCAGAAAATGAAGCATTAGATTTTGTACACCCTTAGGGTATGTTCACACGGCCAAATTTCAGACTTATACGAGGCGTATTATGCCTCGTTTTACGTCTGAAAATATGGCTACAATACGTCGGCAAACATCTGCCCATTCATTTGAATGGGTTTGCCGACGTACTGTGCAGACGACCTGTTATTTACGAGTCGTCGTTTGACAGCTGTCAAACGACGACCCGTAAATTTACTGCCTCGGCAAAGAAGTGCAGGGCACTTCTTTGCCACGTAATTTGAGCCGTTCTTCATTGAAATCAAAGAAGCACGGCTCAAGGTTTACGAGCGTCTCAGACGCCTCTTAAATTACGAGGAGGAGCTTTTACGTGTGAAACGAGGCAGCTGTTAACAGTCTGTCTTTTCACACGTAACTGCCTCTCAGCGTGTGAACATACCCTTAGAACAACAATGCCTGGAGCCTGTCGTTCACTGAGTTTTTCCAATAGCAATATTGACTGTTTTTTTATTAAATCAAACTAATTTTATTGATACGAACACAGAAAAGAAATAACATAATAACATTCACATTACAATTTACCAACATCGTATACAATGATGACAGCATATCAGAAAATCCCCAACTTCCCCCCCTTACCCCCCTCCCCGCACGGCCCCCCACTATATCTCCGCCCTTTGTTTCTAGTACCATTCCTGGTCAGAGCACGTTTCTCTTATCAAGTTTCCCCACCACCCCTTTTTTTTGCTCCAGACTCTATCACCTCCAGTTCCTCATACGACTCTCGCCCTTATTCTGCTCAGTTCAGGTGTCAGCACCTCAGGACAGGCCATCCATCTGCTCTATTGTTTCTCAAATTTTTTTTTCTGTGCCCCTTTTAGAAAATATCTTATGCTCCATCAGGATATTATAGTTCAACATTCCTACAATTTCCCTCATCCCTGGTGGCTTCTCATCCAGCCAGTGTTTAGCAATGCATTTCCTTGTTTGATATAATATCTTGGCAATTGTCAAGTTTGCCATTCTGTCACTCTCCAATTCTCCCACCGCTCCCAACAACATAACTTTAGGGTCTGCCGCCAATTCCCGACCATACACCTGCTTTATCAGATCCAATATTTCCCCCCATAGGGTCCTCGGAGCCTCACATGACCAAAACATATGTAGTATATCTGCCTTTTCTTCCGTGCACCTAGGACATTTAGCATCCGCTCTAATACCCATCTGTTTTAATACCCACGGGGTGCGGTACACTCTATGTATCAGAAAAAGTTGGGATCTCCTCTGCGCCAGACTGAGTGATAAGTGACATGTGGACGCTAATATCTCCTCCCACTCCTCCTCAGTCAATGGACCAACATCCTGTTCCCATTTAACTTTTACCAGCACCATTGGGTTGCCCAGGTGTTTGGACAGCAAGCTCCTGTACGCCATTGAGATCAGGCCTTTGGTCGTGTCAGCCCTTCCCACATACTCCAGGACCCCAAGAGCACAAACCGTCAGGTCCACCACATGCGCCTGCGCCTGTAGGGCATGACGGATCTGCAAATATTGATAAAACATATTGTGCTCTAGTGGAAATAGGTCTTTCAACTGCTGAAATGATCTCAACCCGTTATCATCATACAAGTGTTGTATTCGTCTAACCCCTGCCAACTCTCATTTTTGCATGCCCTCTAATTGGTATAATTCCCACAGGACCGGATTATGCCATAGGGGAGTATATTTGGTGCACATTCCCACTCCCAGGATCTGTTTGCATTGCCACCATACTTTATGTATCAGGAGCAACGTTGGTTTAGCACTCGCCAATCTCTTAAAGGTATTCTCTTAAAGGTATGCGCTTCCAGACTCTCTAGCGGGTTGTGTCCTCCCCCCATATATGACAGTAAACGTGCACTGGAGCCCCAGGTCTCTGTGTCTTCCCACCCCTTAAATTGTTGGCTCTGGGCAGCCAGGTAATATATCCAGGCATTTGGCAGCGCGACCCCCCCCCCCCCTTCGTCTTTGGGCAATTGCAATTTCTCCAATTTAATCCTTGGAACCCCTTTTTTCCAGACCAGATCCCGAAAGAGATTGTGCAATCGTCTGAACCAGAGCTTAGGTATCCATACTGGGGAGTTATGAAGAATGTATAAAACTTGAGGCATAAGGATCATCTTGATTAGGTTAGTCCTCCCCAGAGCAGAGAGCGGGAGCCTGTTCCAGGCATCGACCTTATGTTTCACCTTGAGCAGCAATGGTGAAACATTCAAAGACATGTAGTCTTGGACCCTAGCCGTCACCTTAACCCCTAGGTACGTAAATTCAGAGATTCCGGGGTCCCACTCCAGTGCATACAATATTCACTGTGTCAAGTGGCATCAGAGCAGACTTGGTCCAGTTGATATTTAATCCCGAGAACTCCCCAAACCTTGTGATCGTATCCATTACTACCTGCAGTGTATTCTCAGTGTCCGTCATATATATTAAAATATCGTCTGCATATAATGAAATTTTTTCCTCCATTTCCCCATATTGGAAGCCCCTTATACGCTCCTCCTGTCTTATGAGGCACGCCAGTGGCTCCACCGCCAAGGCGAATAATAATGGTGACAGTGGGCACCCCTGTCGTGTACCCCGGGCCAGTGAAAATTTCTCAGACATTGCACCATTCACCCGTATGCGGGCTGTAGGGGCCACATACAACAACTGTACCCACTTCACGAAGTTAGGGCCGAATCCCATCTTTTCTATTACCCGCCATAAATACCCCCATTCTACGCAGTCGACCGCTTTTGCAGCATCTAGCGTTAGCACCGCCCTTCCTCCTTGCTCATCCGGTGTCGCCTGAAGATTTAAAAACAGCCGCCTGAGGTTGACAGCCGTCGATTTGGAGGGCATGAACCCCGATTGGTCTTCATGCACAACATGCTGTACCACCCTGTTCAGCCGCAGCGCCAATATCTTTGCCAAAATCTTGACATCCGATGTCAACAAGGATATTGGTCTGTAGGACTCCGGTAATTGACTATCTTTCCCCTCTTTTGGGAGAACCACTATCGTAGCCTCATATAGGGAGTCTGGTAGTTTACTTCTGTCAAAACTATCCTGCAAAGTACTCAAATATTCTGGCGCTAGCTCCGTCCCATATTCTTTATAGATTTCCCCCGGTAACCCATCTGGACCCGGAGCTTTCTCATTTGCAATATTCCTTATCGCCTGTTCCAACTCCTCTAGTGAAATAGGGGTCTCCAGTCTTTCACGGTCCTCCCGGCCCAAGGTAGGCAAATTAATTTTTCCCAGGTACTCGTCCAATTGCTGTGTGTCGTAATGCACTTTGGATGTATATAGGTCAGTGTAAAACCGCTGAAATATGTGCAGGATTTGCCCCGTGTCTGTCTCCACCCTCCCCCTCCCCCCTAAGACCATGAATGAAATTATTACCCCCATGCGGTTTTGCCATCCTAGCGAGTAATCTCCCCACCGTTTCCCCTTTTTCATAATATTGCTGTTTAAGGAATAGTCTTTTGTTATCCGCCATTGTTAGTTGGTGATTTTTTAACAACGTCTGTGCCTCCACCCAATGTCTGTGTCTCCTCGGATCCCTCTTCTACATGTCTCCCTTCTGTTTCTGTCACCCGATCCTCTAAACTTTCTCCCAACTGCCTGGATTTAGTTTTAATTTGTTTAATATTTTGAATGAATACTCCTCTCAACCAGGCTTTCATGGCATCCCGTAACACTCCCCGCGGCACTGACTCAGTATTAAAATTAAAATATTATTTTATCAGGTTCCGTATTTCCTCGCCATCCATCAATCTTAGCCAAAACGCATTCAGCTTCCAGTTCCCGGGGTTCCTGGTATGCCTTACACCCACTTCCAGCGTCACCGCCATCGGAGAGTGGTCCGACAATGCCCTCTGTAGGTACTCTATTTGCGCTATGTACGGCACCGCTGAAGCTGTGCATGCTACCAAGTCTATTCGTGAAAGTGACTGAAATGTGGATGATGCACACGAGTACTGCCTCACCCCTGGATGTTTATCTCTCCAAATATCTCGCAGACCCAATTCCTCCATTAATCTTCCAAAGGCAGTCAGGTCTCCTCTTTGCCCTCCTCCTCCTCTATGAAACCTATCCAACCCTTCAGACATCACTGCATTAAAATCCCCCATCACAATTAGCGGTACCTCAGGCCACCTGGAGAGTTTCTCCGTAATTCGTTTCAGTACAGTGCTAGAATAAGGCGGAGGGATATACAACACTACCAGAATACACTCCCAGTGAGATATAGTACAGTGCACTAGGGATGCACGGTGCATCGAAACTTCGATACTGTTTCGATACTGTGCATCCCTAAACGGTTCGATACCGCTATTTCCTGTATTTCGATACTGAGCTGCGCAGCCGCACAGCTCAGTATAGTAACACATGAATGTATGGGAGCGCGGCTGCGGCTGTGTAATTCAGCCACAGCCCCGCTCCTGAGTCATGATAAGTTCGCGGGGTCAGGATGATGCAATGCGGCCAGCGCTGCACTAATGAGCGGCGGCACTGGAGACAGAACATGGCGGGCGCGCTACAAAACACCCCCATGTTCTGTCTTCAGTGCCTGAACTGCCGCATTAGTGCAGCGCCGGCCGCATCACCTCATGCTGACCGCGCGCGCACTTCCTGTCAGGATCGGGGCAATGGCTGTATTACACAGCCGCAGCCCCGCTCTATAACGGCGGAGATCAGAGAAACCGCTCATCTCCGCCGTTATTCCCCTGAATGCTGCGATCACAGCGGACTGCAGCATCCAGGGGAAAATGAGAAGGGGGGATGCCCCTGGATCGCGTCACAGGGAATTCCTGTGACGCGATCGAGGGCCATACCATATATGGGCAGACAGCCCAGGGTCTATTGACGGACCCCAGGGCTGTCTTACCATATTTCATGTTGTTAGGACATAACCAAGTATGTCCTAACAACTGCCTGTGTATTATCCGTCCACAGGTTAATGTACTGGCACATATCTGATATATGTCAGTACATTAAAGTTTAAAAATAAAGTAAAAACAAAGTATTGTTAAATTTTAAAAAAAATACACCTTCACCTTTTTTACAATAAACATTAAAATAAGTCTCAATACATAAAATACACACATTCAGTAATGGCGCGGACAACAATGTTTTTGCATCATTTATGATGTGTACGCTGTAAAAAAATGAAATAAACACGGCTTTCACTTATTAATGTGAGGCGCGAGGTGCGATGAATTTACCCTCCATGTTCCTCACATTAATAGTAATTAACCCCATCATGTACCTCGCACATTAACCCAATATGACTGAGAAACATGATGGGATTAATTACTATTAATGTGAGGCGCGTTCAAAATTCATCACAAGTCGCGCCTCACATCAGAAAACTGAAGAATTTTTTTTTTTATTACTGTTGGCAAAAGTATCGAAATTGGTATCGAAATCGCAATACTAAACGAAGTATCGGTATCGAAGTCCAAATTCTGGTATCGTGACATCCCTACAGTGCACTCCCACATACCTCCCCTCCTCATCAGAAAAGGACGAATGACAGACAAAGGGAAGACTCCTGTGTATCAGCAAACTCACCCCCCCTGGAATAAGTCGTATGAAAAGAGTGAAACCCATGTGCGATCCACACTCTCTGCAATAAGGATACAGATTCTCTAGTCAGATGCGTTTCTTGCAGCCCCACTATCAGGGCATTTTGCTGTTTAACCCAGTTAAAGATTGCCTGTCGTTTCCTAGCTTCCCGTATTCCCCGGACGTTCCAGGATAGACATTTAACCGATCCCATCAGGCGTCAGATCTTTAGGAAATCTGTTACTCCTCCAGCCTGCTCCAGTCAAGATATTAGGCCGTGCATTCCCTCCCTCCTCCCCCCCCCCCCCAACAAAACCTCCCCTTCCGAAAAGGGTCAGAGCGACATGTACTGTCTCTCCTATCCAGCAGAAACGCACCATAGTGCGAAAATTTTTACCATGCCCAAATGGCATCTCTCTTTGAACCGTTTAACTTTCTCACCACTTCCAGTGAGCGCTGGCTCCCACTGCTATTCGCATGTAATAAACAATCCCACACAATCCGCAGAATTTACAGATACATTAGGTACCCAGTAACAATCCCTCAATAACATTGCCGTCAGGTGCGGCCATTTTTGTTAAAAGGATACCACCCTGCTGTGTTTCTTACAAGGGTGTTCACACATTTCGGAGAACTGCATAATAACATATAATATTTTACAGTCCCGCAAACTCCAACATGGCTCTATACTTCACCGCCCAGGCGGGCTTTCATGCATCTTCTCCAGCCGGTCTCCGCAAACGTGCCTCATTGCTATCCAGCCATCTTGCAGCCTCTCTGGGGTTCTCGAAGAATGAAGCAGTCCCAAAAGCAACCACCCGCAATTTGGCCGGATACATCATGGAGTATGGTATGGACAAGTTCCTCAGACGTTTCTTGACATCCCAGTATTGCAGCCGCTTCTTCTGCACCTCCGCGGAGAAATCCGGATAAAAGGATATTTTGGCGCCATTAATGGAGATATCCTGCCGTTCCCTTGCCTTCCTCAGTATCTTATCTCTGTCCTTGTAGTGCAACAGCTTCACTAAGACCGGCCTCGGGGGCCTCCCCGGTGGCCCCGGTCTGGTAGGCACTCTGTGCGCTCTTTCAACCGCATACAAAGGAGACAGTTCATCCCGGCCAAACTGCTCCAGCAGCCATTTTTCAAAAAACTCATCCGAGTTATTGCCCTCCGTTTTTTCCGGCACTCCGACCGAACGCACATTGTTTCTGCGTAGCCGATTCTCCAAATCATCCGCCTTAGCCTGCAGGGCCACCACCGCCAAGGACTGAGACTGCACATCCCGCCTGAGCTCCGGCAGAACATCTTCCACTTCAGACACTCTCCCTTCAATAACCGTGGTTCTTTCTGCCACTTTCTGTAAGTCATTGAGTAACAGCAGTATATCTTCCTTCAGGCTTCCCACCTGCCCGGTCAGCACAGATAAAATTGAGGAGTTCTGCTTTACCGCAGCGAATATATCAGCAAGGGAAGGCTCCTTCACCTGGTCTCTCCTCCTATGCGTTCTGCCTCCATCCTCCTCCACACGCTTGTCCCGCCGCTGACTCCTCAGCTCTTCCTCCTCCTCACTCACCGTGTCCTCTCCCAGCACGGAGTACCTGGAACCTGAGGCCATGCTGTCTGCCTTCCCACTGCCAGCCATCGGCGTCTTGCCTGCTGCAGATACGCTCGCACGAGGGGTTCTTGCAAATCTCTCCAGCCTGTCTGCCGCGTCAGACCGCATGTGCCTGCTCCTGCAGTCAGTCTCCTCGGCGCCATCTTGCCTTCTCGGCCCCGGACTCGCCGGCGGCGTTTTTTGCTTCTTGGAACGGGTCATTGCAGCAGTGTTAAGCGGTACCGACTCCTCCAGCTTCCCAGCCTCCAGATCGGTGAATATTACCGGGTATTTCAGGGATAAACAGTATTTTCAGGATGAATACAGCAGGAGCTCCAGCCACACACGTCCTCTTACGCCCCCCGCAATATTGACTGTTTAGACCTAACTATTAATATAAACCAGGGGAAAATGGCTACCGTGACACATTTTAAAAACGTCGATGTAAACATTTATATAATTTTTTTTTTTTTTTTTTTGGAGTGCCCACTTTAAACCATGGCTTACCAATACACCCAATAATCAATTTAAAAGAATTAAAAAAAAAACAAAAAACTTTCAGCACCATCAAGATTTACCGACATCAAGCAAATATATTAAAGAAAAGAGTCAAAGAAAAATACTATCCCAAACTGATTATAGAATCGGCCTACCAGTCCTCATTAATCACCACACAAAAAACCTTATTGCATAAACCAAAACACGCACCAGACACTACAGCAGCTAATAAACACAAACACAACTTCATAATCGATTTTCACTCGTGGCCACAAGACCCTTAGGACCATTATGCAAAAGCATTAGAATATACTACTTCGTGATCCAGACTCTGTCACCACATTATAAGTGCCCTATCTCCTACATAAGGAGTTCGGTGCTATAATGTAGGTGACAGTAATGCTTTTTATTTAGAGAAATAATCTATTTTCACAACGTTAGGAGTGATTTTAGCTTTATGCTAATTAGCTTCTTAATGCCCAAGTGGGCGTTGTACAGAGGAGTGTATGATGCTGACCAATCAGCGTCATGCACTTCTCTCCATTTATTTAGACAGCGCATAGTGACACTGGGTTGTTCACGATGTGCTGTCTTATACTGACATATTAACGTTACTGAAGTGTTTAGACCGTGACTAGACGTTCCTACCGGCCAGGACGGGATGTCTATTCACAGTCCCTGCAATTTGTTAACGTTTGTTTGGTACTTACAGCAGAGCAAAGCGGAATCTCGCTGTAACCTGTCATTTACAGCGAGACCTCGCGAGATTACGCTTGCTCTGATTGTAGTCTGCCAATTATAATTTTCTTAACCCTTTCAGGACAGAGCTCATTTTGGCCTTCAGGACCAGCCCCATTTTTTTAAAATCTGATGTGAATTTATGTGGTAATAACTTTGGAATGCATTTGCCTATCCAAGCGATTCTGAAATTGTTTTGTCTTGACATATTGTACTTTGTTAGTAGAAAAATTTGGTCAAATTCATTGCTTATTTGTGAAAAACACCAAAATTTTGAGAAAATGTGCAAAAATTATGATTTTTCTAATTTTAAATGTATCTGCTTGTAAAACAGTAACTATTTTGTGTGGTATTACCATTTCACATATTCCATGTGTCTACTTTTATATTTGCATAGTTTTTTGAACATTATTTTATTTTTCTAGGACGTTACAAGGCTTAGAACTTTAGCAACAATTTGTCACATTTTCAAGAAAATTTTCAAAAGGCTATTTTTACAGGGACCAGTTCAGTTCTGAAGCGGTTTTGAGGGCCTTATGTACTAGATAACCCCATAAATCACACCATATTAAAAACTGCACCCCTCAAAGTATTCAAAACGGCATTCAGAAAGTTTTTTAACCCTTTAGGCGCTTCACATGAATTAAAGCAGAGGGGAAATTGACAAATTTTATTTTTTTTGCTGAAATTCATTTGTAATAAAAAAAATTCTGTAACACAGAAGATTTTACCAGAGAAACGTAACTCCATGTTTATTGCCCAGATTCTGCTGTTTTTAGAAATATCCCACATGTGGCTCTAGTGTGGTAATGGACTGAAGCACCGGCCTCCGAAGTAAAGGAGCACCTAGTGGATTTTGGGGCCATCTTTTTTTAGAATATATTTTAGGCACCATGTCAGGTTTGAAGAGGTCTTGTAGTGTCAAAACCGTGGAAATCCCCCAAAAGTGACCGTTTTGGAAGCTACACCCCTCAAGGAATTTTATCTAAGGGCATAGTTAACATCTTGACCCCACAGGTAGTTTGCTATATTTAGTTTGTCTGTGAAAGTGAAAATCAACTTTTTTTCTGAAAAAAGATTACAAAAAATATTTGCAATGAATAAAGAATAAAAAGCACCCCAAAACTTGTAATGCTACTTCTCCTGATTACGGCAATACCCCATATGTGGTACTAAACTGCTGTTTGGACACACAGCAGAGCTCAGAAGGGAAGGAGCGCCATTTGGATTTTGAAGTGCAGATTTTGCTGGATTGGTTTTCAGTGCCATGTCGAGTTTGCAACGCCCTGGAGGGAGCAAAACAGTGCAAAATCTACTTTTTTCCAAAAAAACATAGAAATGTTTCATTTTTACAATGAATAAAGGAGAAAAATCAGCCCAAAATTTGTAAAGCAATTTGTCAGGATTACAGCAATACCCCATATGTGGTGATAAACTGCTGTTTGGACCCATGGCAGGACTCAGAAGGGAAGGAACAATATTTGGCTTTTGGAGCTCAAATTTAGCTGGAATGGTTTTCGGGTGTCATGTCGCATTTGCAAAGCCTCTGAGGTACCAAAACAGTGGAAATCTCCCAAAAGTCCCTTTAGGGGACTGGAACGAGCGATCATTAGGTCGCTGGTACAATACACTGCAATACTAATGTATTGCAGTATAATATAATTTTTACAGGCTCCTGTAACAGCGCGATCGCTTTTCCTGAATGTTAGTCCCGGATGTCAGCTGTAATACACAGCTGACACCTGCAGAATATGGAGCGGGCGCAGCGCATGAGCCCGCTCCATAAATAACCCCCCGCACCACGACATGCTATTAAGTCGTGGTGTGCGAAGGTGTTAATGTGCAGCGGATGGTGCAAAGTGAAAATAAACATTTTCCACTGATATGCCATTTTAATGCACAATATGTTGTGCCCAGTTTGTGCCACTGAAGACAAATACCTCATACAATGTTGAGCGGGTTCTCCCAGATATAAAATATCATATATGTGGACATAAGCTGGTGTTTGGGCACGCTGTGGGGCTCAGAAGAGAGGGAGCGACATTTGGCTTTTGGAGCTCAGATTTTGCTTGGTAACTGTTCTGTTTGGGGGTTTTGCTGGTATTTCGGTTTATAGTGTGGGGGCATATGTGAGCTGTGCGGAGTACATTAGGGTATAATAAGAGGTTATAATAATTGGGTAAATAAATAATAATCCGCAGATATGTGGCCGATGTCGCACTGATAAATGGCGCCCGATCTTATCCGCTTTTGGACACTGCACAAATTCTGTCGTTCGAGAGCCAGAACTTTTTTTATTTTTTCTTCACCAGAGCCGTGCGAGGGCTTATTTGTTGCGGAACAATCTCTAGTTTTCATTGGTACCATTTTAGGCTATATGTGATTTTTTTTTTTTTTTTTTTTTTTTTTTTTTTTAATTGATTTTTTTTATCACTTTGTTAGATTGTTTTTGGCAATCAAAGTGACAAAAAAACAAATTCTGACCATGTTTTTTTTGTCTTTTGTGTTCACCGTGCACTATAAATGACATTTTACTTTATTCTGTGGGTCGATACGATTACAGCGATACCATATGTATATAGTTTTTTTTATGTCTTGTGGCGTTTGCGCAATAAAATCACTTTTCGATAAAATTTATTTATTTTTTGTGTCCCCATATTCTGGGAGCCGTAACATTTTTTTATTTTTCAGTCAAAAAAGCTGTGTAAGGGCTTGTTTTTTGCGGTACAGGTTGTAGTTTTTATTGCTACTATTTTGGGGTACATGCAGCTTTTTTTTCCTTATTTTGGGAGGGTTGATGACCAAAAAATAGTGATTCTAACATGGTTTTTTCACTATTTTTTTTTTTGCGGTGTTCACCGTGCGGAAAAAAATATTAGAGTTTTATAGTTTGGGTCATTCTGAACGCGGTAATACCAAATATGTGTACTTTTTTTTTTTTTTTTTTTTTTTTTTTTTTAACATTTTAATTTTTTTTCCCATAATAAAAGTCTTATAGGAAAAAATGCATTTTTTGTTTTTGTAACTTATAACTTGTTTTTACACTTTTTTATAAAACATTTTTATTACTTTTTTTTTTTTTACTTGAAGACCTGCAGCACTAATAGCTGCTATAATACTTTACACTACTTAGGTAGTGTAACGTGTTATAAACTGTCAGTGTGACGCTGAGAGTCAATCTGACAGGAAGCTAATGAGGCCCGGCCTCCGACTGGTTCTCATAGGCTACCGTGCATGGCAGACCCGGGGGCTGTTGTATGGCCTCTGGTTTTGCCTTATAACCGACTGCAGCACCCGCAAACGGTCCCCGGGAAGGTTTGTTGTAGCAACAAACTTTCCAGTTTGTTATAGTAACAAACTTTGCTACAACAAACTTTCACTGCGATCACATAACCGGGACCTGAACCAATTAGGTCCCGATCATGTCTCCGGGACCAGAGGCAGGGGATAACAGCGCGATCCGGGTGTCAGCCCTACTCTGAGAGACACGGATCGCGCTTTTAACACCCACCGTGAATTCATGTTGGCGCTGCACAGAGCCCAGCAAGTGCCGACGTGAATTTACTGTGGGCGGTTGGGAAGCGGTTAAATAGGAAGAATCATACCAATATATCCTCATATTATATTTAGGAGACTGCATTTAAATGACAGTACACACCTTTCAAAAATCCTCCTTTGGCTGAGTAAAGGGATATTAGGAATATTTTATTCAGGTAAAGATTTTATCACTTTTATTGATTTCACACATTTAGCTCCAACTGTATGTCTGGGAGCGAATTCAGTGACTCTACATTTAGTATCGCTTATATTTTACAAATGTATTTTAGAAGCCATTAATAATAACCTTTAAAATCACAATGTTTTATATATATTTTAGTATATTTCGTTTCAGAAGTATATTTGAGAACGAAATCAGTTTTTTTATGCTTGAAAAATCTTTTGATATGATTTGGGACGATACCCATTTTTAATACAAGCACAGTTCAACCCCTTCAAGACCGAGCTCATTTTGGCCTTCAGGCCCCATTTTTTTTAAAATCTGACTCACTTTGAGGTAATAACTTTGGAATGCTTTTACCTATCCAAGCGATTGTGAAATTGTTTTCTCGTGACATGCTGTCATTTGTTAGTGGAAAAATTTGGTCGATAAATTCATTGCTTATTTGAAAAACACCAAAATTTTGAGAATTTGAAGAAATTATGATTTTTCTAATTTTAAAGGGAATGTGTTGCCAGCAAAACATGATTTTTTTTTTGTTTTTTTTTTATTAAACATTTAGTGTGTAGGTGATTAAACATTGTTCAAATTTTTTTTATTTTTTTCACGAGTCAGGAAATATTATAAATTAGATTCTAATTTATAATATTTCCCATTGCTGGTCACTAGATGGAGCTATTCCCAAAATTGCAGCATTGCATGTGGTAAAGCAACCACATTGCTTTTTGCTGCAAAATTGGGAAAAAAGCACTCGCTCTAGTGAGCTCTGAGAATCCCCCCCTCCTTTATCCTGGCTAGTGCCGGGATAAACGAGGGGATTGAACGGTCTAACCTCCTACACTGTGTGTCGCCATTTTTTGAGCTAACACACAGTGTAGTAGGTTTACATACAGTAGTAAACACACACAAACACGAACATACATAGAAATCTCTTACCTGCTCCTGCCGCCGCGGCTCCCTCCGGCCCGTCCGCTCCGTCTGCTGCCGCTGGTCCAAGTGCACAAGTCCGGAAGCCGCGACCGGAAGTAGTAATCTTACTGTCCGGCCGCGACTTCCGGTCCACAGGAAAATGGCGCCGGACGGCGCGCATTTCAAATTGGACTGTGTGGGAGCGGCGCATGCGCAGTTCCCACACAGACGGCGTACACAGAAGTGGATGGGACGGGACCCGTTCGCAGTCCCTATGGGACTATGGCTGCCGTATTCCATGTCTGTATGTGTCGTCGTTAATCGACACATACAGAAATGGGAAAAAAAATGGCAGCCCCCATAGGGAAGAAAAAGTGAAAAAATAGAAAAAAGTAACACACAAACACACAAATAAATAAAAACGTTTTTAATAAAACACTAACATTAAACTGACATGAAAATTTTTTTTGTGGTGACACTGTTCCTTTAAATGTATCTGCTTGTAAAACAGGTAGTAAGTAAAACCACACAAAATAGTTACTAATTAACATATCCCATATGTCTACTTTTTTATGTTTCCAGCATTTTTTGAACATCCTTTTTATTTTTCTAGGAACTTACAAGGCTTAGAACGTTAGCAGCAATTTCTCACGTTTTGAAGAATTTCAAAAGGCTATATTTTCAGGGACGTGTTCAGTTCTGAAGTGGTTTTGAGGGCCCTATATATTAGAAACCCCATAAAACATCCCATTTTGAAAACTGTACCCCTCAAAGTATTCAAAACCGCATTCAGAAATGTGTTTTTTTTTTGTTTTGCCAAAATTCATTTGTAATATGTTTCTTCTGTAACACAGGAGGTTTAACCCGAGAAATGCATCTCAATATTTATTGCCCAGATTCTGCCGTTTTTAGAAATATCCCACATGTGACCCTAGTGTGCTAATGGACTGAAGCACTGGCCTCCGAAGCAAAGGAGCACCTAGTGGATTTTTGGGCATCCTTTTTTATTAGAATATATTTTAGGCACCATGTCAGGTTTGAAGGGCACTTGTGGTGCCAAAACAGTAAACACCCCCTAAAAGTCACCCCATTTTTGAAAATACTCCCCTCAGGTAATTTATCTTGGGGTATAGTTAGCATTTTGACCCCAGAGGTTTTTTGCTAAATTTATTCGGATTAGTCTGTGAAAATGAAAATCTACTGGGTTTTTTTTCTGGAAAGACTTAGAATTTTAACATTTTTGCAAGGAATAAAGGAGTAAAAGCAACCTGACATTTGTAAAGGAATTTCTCCCGATTACTGAAATACCCCATATGTGGTAATAAACTGCTGTTAGGACCCACGGCAGTGCTCAGAAGGGAAGGAGCGCCATTTAGCTTTTGGAGCGCTAATTTTACTGGAATGGCTTTCGGTGCCATGTCGCGTTTGCAACACAGAGGGACCTAAACAGTGGAAACCCCCCAAAAGTGACCCCATTTGGGAAACTACACCCCTCAAGGAATTTTTCTAGTGGTATAGTGAGCATTTTGACCCCACCGTTTATTTGCTGAATTTATTGGAATTAGTCTGTGAAGATGAAAATCTACTTTTTTTTGTTCTGGAAAAAACATATCATTTTCTAATTTTGATGAGGTGCTTTTTCCCCTTTATTCCTTAACACTTGTAAAGCAATTTCTCCTGATTACCCCATATGTGGTAATAAACTGCTGTTTGGACCCATGGCAGGGCTCAGAAGGGAAGGTGCGCCATTTTGATTTTGCAGTGCAGATTTTGCTGAATTGGTTTCTGGGGGCCATGTCTCATTTGCAGAGGCCCTGCAGTACCAGTATAAATTTTATAGATTTTATTCGAATTGGGCCGTGAAAATTAAAACTTTTTTTTTTTCCAATAACATGTAGATTTAGCTTATTTTTCATTTCCACGAGGAATACAGGATAAGACACCCCAAAATGTGGTACACAATTTCTTCTGAGTAGGGAAATACCCCATATGTGGTTGTAAACTTCTATTTGGACACACATCAAGGGTCTAAAGGGGAAAAGCGCAATGTAGTTTTTGGAGTGGAGATTGTACAAAATTAATTTTTGGCGCCATGTTGCATTACGCTGAGGTACCAGTACAGTGAAGACCCCCGAGAAGTGACCCCATTTAGGAAACTACACCCCCTCAAGGAATTCATATAGAAGTGTCGTGAGCCTTTTGACCCCAAAGGTTTTGCAGAAATTAGTGCACAGTGGATGTTGCAGATTGAAAATTGGCATTTTCCACAGATATGCTATTTCAGTGCCCAATGTGTTGTGTCCAGCTTGTATCATTGGAGACACACACCCCATAAATTAAGCGGTTCTCCAGAGTACAGTAATACCCCATATGTTGTCAGAAACTGCTGTTTGGGCACACTGCCCGGCCCAGAATGACCGCCATTTGGCTTTTGGAGTGCAGATTTTGCTTAGTAGTAGTTTTTAGTGTTTTACTGGTGTTTGTTTATAATGTGGGGGCATATGTAAGATGGGCGGAGTGCATCAGGGTATATGTAAGTTGGGCGGAGTGCATCAGGTCCTAAAAGGGTGATGTAATAATGCGATAAATGAATAATAAAATGGTCTATGGATAGTGACGTACGCTTTGAACCAATCTTTTATTCACAGGCCAGATTTTTGGGTGCAGGAGTCACACTTCTAAAGGGTGTCCGTGGTATTGTACAAATTATCCACACCATCATTTGCCTAATCTTTGACTTCTTCACTAGCCCCATATGTAGCACAGACCCCAAAATGTCAGTTTCCGCTGCATTTATAGGGTCTACCAGTGGGGACTAGCAAACAATGATGTGGGGTTTTAGGTGAAGAACTGCTGCACATATAAATTAGTCTGGACCGTCGTTTTGCATTATTGCGTTCGGAGTAGGGATGCACGATGGGTCGAAACTTCGATACTGTGCATCCCCAAACAGTTCGATACCGTTATTTCATGTATTTCGATAATTAGCTGTGCGCCCGCACAGCTCAGTATTGTAACACATGAATGTATGAGAGCAGGCCTGCAGCTGTGTGATAGTCATTGCCCCGCTCCCGAGTCCTGATAACAAGTGCTTAACCGCTTCCCGACCGCCCACTGTATATTCACGTCGGCATTTGCTGGGCTCTGTGCAGTGCCGACGTGAATTCACGGTGGGTGTTAAAAGCGCGATCCGGGTGTCTCAGAGTAGCGCTGACACCCGGATCGCGCTGTTATCACCTACCTCTGTTCCCGGAGATATGATCGGGACCTGATTAGTTCAGGTCCCGGTCATGTGATCGCAGGGAAAGTGTGTTGTAGCAACGAACTGGAAAGTTTGTTGCTATAACAAACTGGAAAGTTTGTTGCTACAACAAACTTTCCCGGTGACCGATTGCTGGTGCTGCAGTCGGTTACAGGGCAGAACCGGGGGCCATACAACGGCCCCCGGGTCTGCCATGCACAGCAGCCTATGAGAACCAGCCGGATGCTGGCCCTCATAAGCTTCCTGTCAGTGTGACTCTCAGCGTCACACTGACAGTTTATAATACGTTACACTACCTAGGTAGTGTAATGTATTATAGCAGCGATCAGTGCTGCCAGTCTTCAAGTAAAAAGTAAAAAATAAAGTCATAAAGTTTTATAAAAGTGTAAAAACAAGTTATAAAAGTTACAAAAAAAAAATAATGCTTTTTTTCCTATAATAAGTCTTTTATTATAGGAGAAAAATGAAAATGTTAAAAAAAGTACACATATTTGGTATCACCGCGTTCGTAACGACCCAAACTATAAAACTATAATATTATTTTTCCCGCACGGTGAACACCGCAAAAAAAATAATTATAAAACAATGTCAGAATCACTTTTTTTTGGTCATCAACCCTCCCAAAATATAGAATAAAAGTGATCAAAAAGTCGCATGTACCCCAAAATAGTACCAATAAAAACTACAACCTGTCCCGCAAAAAACAAGCCCTTACACCGCTTTTTTGACGGAAAAATATAAAATTATGGCTCTCAGAATATGGTGACACAGAAAATAAATAATTTTATCAAAGTGATTTTATTGCGCAATCGCCATAAAACATAAAAAACCTATATAAATATGGTATCGCCGTAATCATACCGACCCACAGAATAAAGTAAAATGTCATTTATACCGCACGGTGAATACTGTAAAAAAAAAAAATACAAAAAACATTGTCAGAATTTTGTTTCTTTATCACTTTGCTTCCAAAAAAATCTAATAAGTGATAAAAAAAAATCACATGTACCCTAAAATGATACTAATGAAAAGTACAGATTGTCCCGCAACAAATAAGCCCTCACACAGCTCCGTTGGAGAAAAAATAAAAAAGTTCTGGCTCTCAGAATATGGCGATGCAAAATGTGCAGAGTGTTCCAAAAGCGGATAGGATCAGGCGCCATTTATCAGTGTGACACCGGCCACATATCTGCGAATTATTATTTATGTACCCCATTATTATACTCTCATTATGCCCTGATGTACCCCGCACAGTTTACATATACCCCCACATCATAAACTGAAATACCAGCAAAACCCCAAACAGAACAGTTACCAAGCAAAATCTGCGCTCCAAAAGCCAAATGGTGTTCCCTCCCTTCTGAGCCCCACAGCGTGCCCAAACACCAGCTTACGTCCACATATGACATTTTATATCCGGGAGAACCCGCTCAACATTGTATGAGGTATTTGTCTTCAGTGGCACAAACTGGGCACAATATATTGTGCATTAAAATGGCATATCAGTGGAAAATTTTAATTTTCACTTTGCACCATCCGCTGCGCATTAACGCCTTGGCGCACCACGACTTAATAGAATGTCGTGGTGCGAGGGGTTATATATGGAGCGGGCTCACGCTCCATATTCTGCAGCTGTCAGCTGTGTATTACAGCTGACACCCGGGACTAACGGACAGGAACAGCGATCGCGCTGTTACAGGAGCCTGTAAAATGATATTATACTGCAATACATTAGTACTGCAGTGTATTGTACCAGCGACCTAATGATCGCTCGTTCCAGTCCCCTAAAGGGACTTTTGGGAGGTTTCCACTGTTTTGGTACCTCAGGGGCTTTGCATATGCGACATGACACCCGAAAACCAGTCCAGCTAAATTTGAGCTCCAAAAGCCAAATATTGTTCCTTCCCTCCTGAGTCCTGCCGTGGGTCCAAACAGCAGTTTATTACCACATATGGCGTATTGCTGTAATCAGGACAAATTGCTTTACAAATTTTGGGGTAATTTTTCTCCTTTATTCATTGTAAAAATTAAACATCTCTATGTTTTTTCAGAAAAAAGTAGATTTTCATTTTCACAGCCTAATTCCACTAAATTCAGCAAAAAAACTGTGGGGTCAAAATGCTAACTATACCCCTAGAACAATTCCTTGAGGGGTGTAGTCTTCAAAATGGGGTCCGTTTTGGGGGGATTCCACTGTTTTGCTTACTCCAGGGCGTTGCAAACGCGACATGGCACTGAAAACCAATCCAGCAAAATCTGCGCTTCAAAATCCAAATGGCGCTCCTTCCCTTCTGAGCTCTGCTGTTGGTCCAAACAGCAGTTTAGTACCACATATGGGGTATTGGCGTAATCGGGAGAAGTAGCTTTACAAGTTCTGGGGTGCTTTTTAATCTTTATTCCTTGCAAAGATTATTTTTTGTAAATATTTTTTCAGAAATAAAGTAGATTTTCACTTTCACAGACAAACTCCAATAAATATAGCAGAAGACCTGTGGGGTCAAGATGCTAACTATACCCCTAGATAAATTCCTTGAGGTGTGTAGTTTCCAAAACCGTCTCACTTTTGGGGGATTTCCACTGTTTTGGTACCACAAGACCTCTTCAAACCTGACATGGTGCCTAAAATATATTCTAAAAAAAGGAGGCCCCAAAATCCACTAGGTGCTCCTTTGCTTCTGAGGCCTGTGTTTCAGTCCATTATCACACTAGAGCCACGTGTAGGATATTTCTAAAAACTGCAGAATCTGGGCAATAAATATTGAGTTGCATTTCTTGGGTAAAACCTTCTGTGTTACAGAATTTTTTTTATTACAAATGAATTTCAGCAAAAAAAAAAAAAATTTGTACATTTCACCTCTACTTTGCTTTAATTCCTGTGAAGCGCCTAATGGGTTAAGAAACTTTCTGAATGCTATTTTTAATACTTTGAGGGGTGCAGTTTTTAATATGGGGTGATTTATGGGGTCTATCTAGTACATAAGGCCCTCAAAGCCACTTCAGAACTGAACTGGTCCCTGTAAAAATAGCCTTTTGAAATTTTCTTGAAAATGTGAGAAATTGCTGCTAAAGTTCTAAACGTTGTAACGTCCTAGAAAAATAAAATAATGTTCAAAAAACTATGCAAATATAAAGTAGACATATGGAATATATAAAATAGTAACTATTTTGTGTGGTATTACTATCTGTTTTACAAGCAGATACATTTAAAATGAGAAAAATCATAATTTTTGCAAATTTTCTCTAAATTTTGGTGTTTTTCACAAATAAGCAATGCATTTATTGACCAAATTTTTCCACTAACATAAAGTACAATATGTCACGAGAAAACTATTTCCGAATCGCTTGGATAGGCAAAAGCATTCCAGAGTTATTAACACATAAATTGACACATGTCAGATTAGAGAAAATGGGGCTGGTCATGAAGGTCAAAATGAGCTCGGTCTTGAAAGGTTTAATTCTGCGGTTCAGTACGATTACGGCAATACTAAATTTATATTTTTATGTTTTACTACTTTTATATATATAAAAAAAAGTTTTTTTTATTGTGTAAAATAATGTTATCGTGTCACCATATCCTGAGAGCCATAACTGTTTTTTATTTTTTTGTCATCGGAGCTGTTAGGGCTTTTTTGCGCGACAAACTGTCGTTATTGGTACTGTGTTTGCGTTTTTTTTAATCACTTTTTATTCTGTTTTTTTCGAAACAACGTGACCAAAAAAGGAAATTTGCCCATTTTTTGTAATTTTTTTTTTTAACGGTGTTAACTGTGCGGGATAAATATATTTTTATAGGTCAGGCCGATACGAACGCAGCGATACCTATTATGTATAGTTCTTTTTTTACTTTTTCATTTTTGTTGTAATCATAAAGGACTTGATGAGGGAAACAGGGTGCTTATTGTTTTTATTGCAGAATACCTTTATCTAAAACATTATTTTTTACGTTCTAATTTTTTATTTTTTTTTTTGACACATGTTAGGGGACTTGAAGATCTGATCTTCTGATCCCCAGTATAATACACTGCACTACTAATGTTGTTAGGCTTCCTGGTTGCCATGGCAACCATCCGCACCCCGCGTTTTTTTTGTTTTTTTTTGCGGGGGGGGGGGCAAACTAGGTACAGAGGGAGCCCCCTCCCTTTGTGGCGATTACTTAATTTAAGGGGTTAAACTGCGTCAATCGGAGATCACTGTGATCGCCGCCGTTGCAGTTAGATGTTGGCTGTATATTACAGCTGCACCTGCTGAAGATCAAGCGCGCACAGCTCTTCTTCCTCCTCCAAAAAGAAAAGGCAACACATTCCGTGACCGTGAGGCATCCGTGTGCTGTCCGTGTGTGACGGAGCCGTTGCCTAGCAAATCGCCGGGTGGGCAGAAATACATTACAGAAATATTACACTAATCGGCAGCCACTTGTATCTATCAATTACTGATGGAGAAAAGAGGCTGCTGATTAAAATAAAAATCCGTTCATACGTACCCGGTCGTTGTCTTGGTGACGAGTCCCTCTTCTTCCTCCAGTCCGACCTTCCTTTCTGACGCTGCAGCCTGTGATTGGCTGCAGAGGCCACTGCATCCTCTGATTGGCTGCAGAGGCGGTCACGTGGGATTAAGCATCATCACTGGAGGCCGGCCTTCTGACGTCATCCTGCCGTGCGTTACCGCCACTACAGCCTGTGATTGGCTGCGGCGGCGACATGGATGAAACGTCATCGCTGGAGGCCGGACAGGAGGAAAGTAAGTATGAACTTTATATATATATTTTTTTATTACATCAAAATTTTATTTTCTGAGCGCCGAGCATGGTACTGTTCAGGTTGCTGAAAGAGTAACCGCCGATCAGTGCAGCCCATTAACTCTTTCAGCACCCTGGACAGTACCATGCTCGGAAACGGAAACACGGAGTGCACATGGCCGCTAAAACGGGCACACGGATCCGTCAAAAACGGCCGTGAAAACGGTGGCGGAAGTGTGCACGAGGCCTTAGTATGTGAGATGTATCCAATGGGGTCTAGTATTTGTAACACAGACAGAAGATGACCGTTCTAGTAATCCTCGAAATTTTGAGGAGTTGCGAAGTGCCGCTCGTCCCGCTGGGCTGTTGAGTGCACAGACATCTATGGCCATGCGCCCTGCTGGGGTTATAACCGTGTGTGTGTGTGCGCGCGTGTGTGTGTGATTCCTGTGTGTGTGTGTATATGGTTGGCTTTTGACGCTAGTCTGGAGCGCTGGATATAAGAGATGGCCCGTACACATCCTCTGAAGGTGCTGATTCATAACGTAGACAGGCAGTAGTGTAAGCATCCCTAGCAACCGGGGTTGCCATGCAGTTATGTAGCGGCATGACCGCAGAGGGAATGCTGTGGGAAATCGCTGATATTCTATAACCGATCACATAGTGAGACAAGATAACTCTGGGTGATCGGCAATATGTTGATCTACTAGGAGCCTGCTCAATAATTTGGTACTATCCATGGTGATGGCATGGTACTAGCGGGGTTGCAACAGTACGCAATAGGAAGAGTTGTGACCCCGATAGGTCAGACTACAGAAAGCAACAATATATTTAGATGGTTAATGAATGTGTGTGTATAATCCTGCCATCATTAAAACATCAAATGTGTACAATGCATGTTTCCTCTTACATGTACAAAAGTTAAATATATTTACATTAATAAAAATACATAATAGGTACATAAGAAGGCAGAGGTGGGTTTTTGTATTTCATTTGGCTATTTCGAACCGTCTTGGGTCGGAATTTTAACAATTACGACTTTATTAACTGTAAGACCCAAGGCGTTATTTATCTGATGACGTGCAGCTGTGGGGTCCAGTATGTGGGTAGAGCAATAAGGTAATTCTGCAGACGTATTAGAGATCGTGTCAACGACTTGGCAAAGAAAGCGGAGACCCCCGTTTCTCATCATATCTGGGGGAAAACTATTCAGGGGATTGGTTTTCAGGGGATTGAGCGCATTCATCCCCATCCACGAGTTGGGAACTGGGATAAACGTATCCTGCAAAGGGAGGCAAGCTGGATCTTTGTTATGGATACGGTGAAACCAGGTGGCTTGAATGATAGTGTCATATACCTGTTTGATTTGATTTGTTATGGTTAACAGGGCGTGAGACACTATATCTTACTACTTTGTAAATAATCATGGGGTACAAATATCCAAGTACTTTCTCTTCCTTTTACTGATATTTACATTTTATTCCCTTTTGATCTTTGTTCTTTTGTTGTTCCGCTCATTATAGCACTGTATGTGCTCTTCTATGGCTCATGTTTTAATGTCCGATAGAACTGATTACTTCTCTCCTCTCATATCCGTTCCGTTATCTTTCTTGTAGTTCACTTCTTCTATATGG
The DNA here is from genome assembly GCF_050947455.1 of Rhinoderma darwinii. Classification (NCBI taxonomy): domain Eukaryota; kingdom Metazoa; phylum Chordata; class Amphibia; order Anura; family Rhinodermatidae; genus Rhinoderma; species Rhinoderma darwinii. The sequence goes on from NC_134688.1 coordinate 315,081,934, forward strand.
CCGCTTGGGGTTCCCATGACAACTTCACGCTTTGCGTCGATTGGCTGACCTGCTGGGCGGCACTAGGACCTGCCTGCAACAGTGGTGATGCATCACCGTGACGTGGTGTCTGTTAGGGCTGGTTCCGCCCTTTATATGCGTGGCTAAAACTAAAAATAGCTGGCGTCTGGCTGCATGCAGCACAGTCAAACATCAGTGCCGTTATTGACACTGCATAACAGGTGCTTGAGAGATACACGAAATTGTGTGCTAGCTGCCCCTGTTATGAATTTATTCTTTACACCTCTGATGATACATCCATACAAATAAACGGATCTGGAAACGCGTTGGGTGTTTTACCAATACTATGAAAGATGTTCGACTCTGAATAATTAGTCCAGGCAGGGATCGGTTATTTGCTCTGATTGACAAAGGGATAGTGGTATTGATACTCTTACACCAGTCGTTTTATAGCAGTATAGCTGGTTTTTCCTTGTGTATGACTCCCTTCCATGCTTGGTTAGCCTGTTACCTGTAAAGATACGTATGGCTATACTAGCCCAAATTTGTAATGCTATATCTAATAAACCTAGAATTTTAGCATTCTCATTCAGGCGGATTGAATTCAATATTGTGGTGGACGCATTAATTGAACACAATTCTTTATAGGATATTTAAGTCTTAGATATGTGGTATAAGTAGTTGTTCTTTTACCCATAAGGTCATGTTTTCTTCCTATATTAATGTCTACATTTCTAACGGAGTTCTGCTGTATTACCTATTACTATATAACTTTAGGCATGGGTCACACTTCTATTCATTTCCGTTATGTTTCTGTTGATTTTTGATTGTCAGAATAGCATAGAATAAAGATGGTCTTCTCTTGAAATGAAATGTAAATCTGTAACTTTTCCCCCCTAAGGCACCAACGTGGACGTACCTGTGTTGTGCTGTTGGTTTGTTTATTTACCAGTCCTTGGATGCCATCGATGGGAAGCAAGCAAGGAGAACAAATAGCAGCACACCCCTTGGAGAGCTTTTTGATCATGGATGTGACTCTCTTTCTACGGGTACATTTATTTTTATTTTTTGTTTACACTATTTTATTTCATAATAGAAATTAAATGTATGGGACTTTGGATAATTTTAAATTAACTTTATTCATTTTAATGATAACCATGATTTACCTTTACTCCTCTAGACTACTTATGTGTTCTAGCACCACTTGTGTGCTTATGCTACAGAGCCTTTGCGAAGCCTAATAGAATTTTATCTTTTAAAAAAAAAAATGTGATTAACCCCTTCAGGACACCGCCTGTTTTGGCCTTGTGGACGCAGGCGATTTTTTTCAAATCTGACGTGTTAGTTTATGTGGTAATAGCTTGGGAATGCTTTTACCTATCCAAGCGATTCTGAGATTGTTTTCTCGTGACACATTGTACTTTACGTCTGTGAAAAAATTTGCTCGATAAATGCAGTATTTATTTGTGAAAAATACCAATTTAGAGAAAATGTGCAAAAAATTGCATCTCTCTAAATTTGATTGTATCTGCTTGCAAAACGGATATTAATACCACACACAATAGTTACTAGTTAACATTTCCCATATGTCTACTTTGTTTGCATAGTTTGTTTTTTTTTTTGAACGTCCTTTTATTTTTCTAGGACGTTACATGGCTTAGAACTTTAGCAAGAATTTCTCGCATTTTCAAGAAATTTCCAAAATCTATTATTTCATGGACCAGTTCATTTCTGAAGTGGCTTTGAGGGCCTTATATATTAGAAACACCCCATATATTTTAAAAACTGCACCCCTCAAAGTATTCAAAACCGCATTAAGAAAGTTTCTTAACCCTTTAGGCGTTTCACAGGAATTAAAGCAAAGTAGAGGTGTAATTTACAAATGTAATTTTTTTTTGCAGAAATTCATTTGTAATAGAAAAATTTCTGTAACACAGAAGGTTTTACATGAGAAACGCAACTCAATATTTATTGCCCAGATTCTGCAGTATTTAGAAATATCCCACATGTGGCCCTAGTACGGTAATGGACTGAAACACCGGCCTCCGAAGCAAAGGAGCACCTAGAGGATTTTGAAGCCTCCTTTTTATTACAATATATTTTAGTCTCCATGTCTGGTTTGAAGAGGTCTTTTGCTACCTAAACAGTGGAAACACCCAAAAAGTAACGCCATTTTGGAAACTACACCCCTCAAGGAATTTATCTAGTTGTATAGTGAGCATTTTAACCCCACAGGTGTTTTTCAGAATTTATTAGTATTAGTCCGTGAAAATGAAAATCAACATTTTTTTCTGAAGAAACATAGAAATTTTAAATTTTTGCAAGGAATAAAGGAGAAAAAGCAATCCAACATTTGTAAAGAAATTTCTCCTGATTACGGCCATACCCCATATGTGGTCATAAACTTATATTTGAACACACGACAGCCCTCAGAATGGAAGGCGCGCCATTTGGCTTTTGGAGCTCAAATTTTGCTATAATGGTTTTCGGTTCCATGTCGCATTTGCAAAGCCACTGAGGGAAGAAAACAGCGGAAACCCCCCAAAAGTGACCCCGTTCACTATCAGAATCCAAGAGTGCAAATGCCTCTTCAGCATAACTTGCGTGCCATTTTTTTTTACCTATTATTTTTTTTTTAACACATTTTTGTAACAATTTTAATAAAAGTAACAAAGAAAAAGTCCGCTAATCAATTGATCAATAAATTTATAAACGAACCTAATTTATCCATTAGTATCTAGAATTTATAGAACTGTAAAATATAGGAATAAATTATTTTATCTAAATGTGTGTGTATATGTATATATTACGTATACATATATAATCAATTGAATCTTTACAACTAATCAATTGTTGAACGACTAATAATTAATAACTTTATGAACGACCCTAACAATCAATTATTTGATATGTAGAATTAATAAAATTAATTTATATGAATGTGTGTGTATGTAAATATATATGTATTACGTGTGTATATCTATACCATGTTATAGATATATATGTAATTAATTAAATCACAACTAAATTAGGACAACCCTAATAAATAATACATTTATGAACAGCCCTAACAATGAATCAAAGTATTTAGAATTTACAGACGTGTAAAATATATGAAGATATTTATATAAGTATGTGTGTATGCGTATATATTTATATGATGTTATAGATATATAACATCCCCAATTATTCATTTTTAGTATTCACAAATTTCAAATATGTCTATATACACTACCGTTAAAAAGTTTGGGGTCACCCAGACAAATTTGTGTTTTCCATGAAAACTCACACTTATATTTATCAAATGAGTTGCAAAATGACTAGAAAATATAGTCAAGACATTAACAAGGTTAGAAATAATGATTTTTATTTGAAATAATAATTTTCTCCTTCAAACTTTGCTTTCGTCAAAGAATGCTCCATTTGCAGCAATTACAGCATTGCAGACCTTTGGCATTCTAGCTGTTAATTTGCTGAGGTAATCGGGAGAAATTTCACCCCATGCTTCCAGAAGGCCCTCTAACAAGTTGGATTGGCTTGATGGGCACTTCTTGCGTACCATACGGTCAAGCTGCTCCCACAACAGCTCTATGGGGTTGAGATCTGGTGACTGCGCTGGCCACTCCATTACATATAGAATACCAGCTGCCTGCTTCTTCCCTAAATAGTTCTTGCATAATTTGGAGGTGTGCTTTGGGTCATTGTCCTGTTGTAGGATGAAATTGGCTTCAATCAAGCGCTGTCCACAGGGTATGGCATGGCGTTGCAAAATGGAGTGATAACCTTCCTTATTCAAAATCCCTTTTACCTTGTACAAATCTCCCACTTTACCAGCACAAAAGCAACCCCAGACCATCACATTACCTCCACCATGCTTGACAGATGGCGTCAGGCACTCTTCCAGCATCTTTTCAGTTGTTCTGCGTCTCACAAATGTTCTTCTTTGTGATCCAAACACCTCAAACTTCGATTCGTCTGTCCGTGACCCTTTTTTCCAATCTTCCTCTGTCCAATGTCTGTGTGCTTTTGCCCATATTAATCTTTTCCTTTTATTAGCCAGTCTCAGATATGGCTTTTTCTTTGCCACTCTGCCCTGAAGGCCAGCATCCCGGAGTCGCCTCTTCACTGTAGACGTTGGCACTGGCGTTTTGTGGGTACTATTTAATGACGCTGCCAGTTGAGGACCTGTGAGGCGTCTATTTCTCAAGCTAATGACTCTAATGTACTTGTCTTGTTGCTCAGTTGTGCAGCGGGGCCTCCCACTTCTCTTTCTACTCTGGTTAGAGCCTGTTTGTGCTGTCCTCTGAAGGGAGTAGTACACACCGTTGTAGGAAATCTTCATTTTATTGGCAATTTCTCGCATGGAATAGCCTTCATTTCTAAGAACAAGAGTAGACTGGCGAGTTTCACATGAAAGCTCTCTTTTTCTAGCCATTTGGAGAGTTTAATCGAACCCACAAATGTAATGCTCCAGATTCTCAACTAGCTGAAAGGAAGGTCAGTTTTATAGCTCCTCTAAACAGCAAAACTGTTTACAGCGGTGCTAACATAATTGCACAAGGGGTTTCAAGTGTTTTCTAATCATCCATTAGCCTTCTAACACAGTTAGCAAACACAATGTACCTTTAGAACACTGGAGTGATGGTTGCTGGAAATGGGCCTCTATACACCTACGTAGATATTGCATTAAAAACCAGACGTTTGCAGCTAGAATAGTCATTTAGCATTATAAGCCCTAATTGATTAGGATAATTAATTAGTTTAGATAGTACTCAGACTATTAATTATCTACCTAACATACTGCCTAAACTATAACTACCCTCCTACACTAAACTATCTATGTGGAGGTGGTTTTTATGTGTTTTTCACAGTTGCTGTGTCTTTATATGAGACACACAGCAGCTGCTCGGCACAGTGCTCCTTCTCTCTCACTGTCTCAGAACGATCTGACAGGGAGGGAGGAGAAACATTGCTGTGAACACCATGATGATCACGTCATCCGGGCCGGCACTAATCCGGTCCTGATGTCTTCTCTCAGCACGAAGTCTGCTAGTAGCAGCGTGTGCTGAGAGATTCAGGGCACAGGTAGAGCTCTGTACACTCTGTTCTGACACCACGTAGATTAACGGGCTGCAGGACAAAAGCCCAGCACTGCAGCCCGTTAATCTACGTGGGCTGGTCGTGAAGGGGTTAACAATGCAATCCTAAGCGCCCATGCACACGAACGTGCTTTTGTGGCTGCGATTCCCCCAAAAATCCACGGGAGAATTGCGACCCCAATCATTCCTATGGTGCCATGCACACGACCGTGGTTTCCACGGTCCATGCAATACCCAGGAGCCCGTACCGCAGAAAAAACAGGCAAGTCTTATTACGGCCGTGTTCTGCGGTCCAGGCTCATATCAAATAATGGCCGCGGCCATGTGCACAGCCTGCGATTTGCGGTCGGCTTGCAGGTGACACACTGCCCCCGGCCGACTCGAAAATCACGGCCGTGCGCATGGCTACGGTTGTGTGTTTGAGGCCTTATTCAGTAACGAAGAATAATCCAGTCCAGCTTTGGTTCACGTTTATAGTATGCGTTGCAACTATTAAAAAATATCAACACCGTAGGCAAATTATTCACACATAAGCCTGGTCTTTGTTAAACGGACAGTGCCTAGTACTACATTCACAGGGCCTTGAGCGACAACCAAATTTAACTTTGTTGAAAGACCTCCTAGCAAAACAGTGGTATAAATCCAAAAGTGTAAATTCCTGAGGGTTCCATATATTAAGTAGTACAATAGTACTAAGTGTACAGGGTCAGTTATTAACAAAGAACACACGGATAATTTTTTCCACATATTGTTATGCATATAAGTTAAAATACAAAAACAAAACTCTAACAAACCGCCTTTCCTTATCAGCAGTACATATAAAATAAAATCTGGTGTGGACCAGTCAAAGGGAGAAATTCTGTGGAGGAATGGGGGAACAAACAGATGTCAGCATCTCCAGGTCCCATCACTTTGGCTATGTCAAGTATATGAGCTGGTATGAGGGTTGGCTATCCAAGAGCTCCACACTTTTTCATAAATTTCTCAGGACAGCCGCGTTCTTCATAAACGAGTTTAAAAAGTGGCATGGTAGAGTTTACTAACTTAATCTATGCTGACCATGTACTGTAGGAACTTTAGGATGTTTTCAATGCAGGAGGATAGGTTTTTTGTTTTTTTCTTAGCATAAAATAATAGGAGCATCATGAGAGATCTAACCGCCACACTAGGTATTTCTTCCACCAGTAATAAAGGACACGTTCTGGGTTCAAGTATACGAGGGAGTCCTACTTTAAGCTCCACAAATTCCAGTACTTAAGTCCAGAAAGTATTAATAATTGGACACCCCCATAATATATGTAGGAAAGAGCCCTCTGCTCCTTGGCAATGTGGACAGACAGGAGTAGGTATATGTCCCATCCTAAATCATTTGGAAGGTGTTTAATAGATTTGGTGGAAAAAATTTAATTCAATAAGTCTGTCTCTTGTAGATATTAAGGGGCCTGTTAGAGCGGATAGCATTTCCTTATTGATCGTCTGTAGATACAGCGGAAAGTCTGAGACCTTCATTCCTGGGCTCTATCAAGTTTATTGGAAGATACAGTTCATACTGGTCTTTAAAGTGTGGATAATGGGATGTACACAGTCTGGCACTATATCCTGACAATTGCGACCAAAGAGCGTGCCTAAGCTGGAAATAAAGGACCGTGAGATGGGGTTGGGATCTGGTTTTTGGACCGAAGTTTTGCAAATGTAGCTACTTTGTCTTCCACTGCAGCATCCTCCAAGGTTCGTATACCCAGGGTTGCCCACTCACTTGGGTTAGGAAGTCTTCGTAACTGTGGCAGTAGCGGGTTATACCAGAGCGGTGTCCTAGGCTACCAGAACCGCTCCTCTGAGTTAGAGCAGCATTGATTTCTGCCAGACCTTTAGAGTAGTCTGCATTGGAATTGTAAGTATATGTCTAGAGGGGGGGCTGTCTATTGATGGCGTTCACCATGGCTTTATAGGAACAGAGAAGGGAAGCTTGCAGCTTAGTACAGGGATTAAAATGTCTATGGGTAAACCACCACCAAACATACACCATTTGGCTAGCAAGGAAGTAGAGATATAGATTCGGGAGGGCCAGTCCACCCTGCTCAGTGTGTAGTTGTAGTGTACCCGGAGCAATGGTAGTAGCACTGCCTACCCAAATAAAAAAAATAATGAGATCTGTCAATGTTGGAGTACAGTGATAATGGTAGCCATGCTGGAGAATTGTGAAAGAGGTATAAAAATCTAGGTAGGGAGCAACCTTAAGCCTGGTAGAGGTACTCCCTCCTCTCCCAGTCCATCACCTCCCTCCCTGGAGGTGGTTCAACGTCCACAGGGTGAGTCCTTCCTCTGGCGGTAGAGCGGTCCCCCGGGGTCATACTCTGCTCCCTAGTTGGGCCTGACGATGCCTAGCGTTGGCTTCTGGCGCATTCACTGCAGAGATTCCCGGTCGCCGCGACGCATCACTTCCGGCGGGGTGACGCGTCCAACACTCCAGGAGGCGCTGGTTCTGGTGACCCTAGCGGGGAGGAGGTGCTCCAGGCGTCCGGAGCAGAGGGCCTCCCAGCCAATCCAAGGCCTATTTAGGCCTGAACAACAGGAGCCTCTGTCTCCAGCTTCTTCCTCCATTATGGAAACGCCAGGAGATACATCAGGACGCGCTGACCAATCGGACGCCACCAAGTCCTCCAGTCCGGTACTTGAGGAAAAGTCAGGACTATGGGGTAAGATAAAAAAACCCTCTTCCTTACTAAATACTGTACCTGTAACGACGGGGGTAGGGAAACGAACAAGTGAGCCCTAATCTACCCGCCACTCTGTCCCTGCCTACTTGCAACGACCCGCCCTAGGCGACGGGGTACAACTACGCTCAGTAAGTGCACGAGACAAACATACAAGGGAATACACAGCAAAGGGAAAGGGGCAGTTGCCCACGGCAACACCGTGAGCAACCAGAGTGGTGAACGAGCCAAGTCAAACCAGGAGAGCACGAGGTACCAAACGCAGAGCAGGAGAGTAGTCAGTAAGCCAGGGTCAGTATGGAGCAGGATCAAATAGTAGGAGCTGTAGCTGGGCCAGGAAACCACACGGAAAGAATCACAAGCAAGGAGGAACAGGAAAGGCAGGTATAAATAGACAGAGGGCGGGAGCTAGCTGAGTCTGGCCAGGCTGCGATAGGCTCTCCCACTCCGAAGTCTGCCAGCCTGAGTGGTGGAAGCTGGAGTCAGTCTCAGAGACATAGACTCAGGTGAAGACTGATTATCTATGGGCGTTAACCCCGAAGCTGTGCCTGGCAGATGCTTTACAGTACCCCTTTTTTGTACATTTGTTTAGTCCAGGGATTGTCCTATGAAGTTACTGGAAAAAACCCACAACAAGGAATGTGCGGTCTGTAAGGCTATGTTCACACGGGGTATTTTGCCGAGTTTTTTGGCGCGGAAACCGCGTCGCAAAACTCGGCAGAAACGGCCCGAGAACGCCTCCCATTGACTTCAATGGGAGGCGTCGGCGTCTTTTTCCCGCGAGCAGTAAAACTGCCTCGCGGGAAAAAGAAGCGACATGCCCTATCTTCGGGCGCTTCCGCCTCCGACCTCCCATTGACTTCAATGGGAGGCAGGAGAAAGCGTATTTCTCGCTGTTTTATGCCCGCGGCGCTCAGTGGCCGCGGGCGAAAAACTGTGCGATAATTGCCGCAAAAATCGGCGTGCAGGGAGAGGAATATCTGCCTCAAAGTTCCAAACTGAATTTTGAGGCAGATATTCCTCCCCCAAAATACTCTGTGTGAACATAGCCTAAAAAGAAACTAGCATCCTCCTATATTTAGAGACTTTGTCAGAAGTGTTTAGACAACATTGTCAGAAGAGTCTACAAACTTGGCCTCAAGTATAAGAGATATTGTGAGGGCAGAAGTTAGGAACTCCCTAAAGTCCCTTAAAAGAAAAAAGGATTTACTACCTACCTCTTCTAGCCGGATAGATCAATCTGATTCCTCAGCAGTAGAGTATTCTCAACCAGAGGAAGGAGAGTACAGCTCCTTTGAATCTTCAGACGAAGGGGAGGGAGAAATTTGTTTCCAACGGAAGACATAGATCAACTTCTCAAGACCGTAAGGGCAACGATGAACATTGATGATCCTAAAAAACCTCGGTCCGTCCAGGATATAATGTTCCAAGGCCTAGGGCCTAAAAAGAATAGAACCTTTCCCATTCATAGGAACATAACCAGCATCATTAAAAGGGAATGGAAAAATCCTGATAGGAAAGCGGGTATTTCCAAATTCTTCAAAGTGAAATATCCCTTTGAGGATGATGTATGTAAAGACTGGAATAACACCCCTAGATTTGTCGCCCCAGTGGCGCAAATTTCAAGGAAACATTCCCTTTCCTTCGAGGATCTAGGCTCCTTGTCTGATCCCATGGATAGAAAGGCCGACTTCTATCTAAAAAAAACTTGGGAAGCTTCTACGGGCTCTTTAAACCGGGCATTGCAGCCACCTGTGTGGCCAGATCTCTAAAAATATGACTCGCACAAATAGATCTTCATCTGAAAGACAAGACCTCTAGGGATCAAATCCTATCCTCGATTCCAAGGCCGCAGATTTCTTGGCAGATGCCTCAGTAGACGCTGTACGCCTTTTCCCCTAGATCAGCAGCCCTGTCTAATTCCGCTAGATGGGCTATCTGGATAAAAACCTGTAAGGGAGACACTGGGTCAAAAGGGAAGCTGTGCGCTATTCCCTGCTCTGGAGATTGTCTATTTGGGCCCCCGCTTGACGACTTACTAGAAAAAGCGTCCGATAGCAGAAAGGAGTTCCCTGCCCAGACAAGACCAACAAAAGAGTCCTTTTGACCCAAAAGACCTAATCCTAGGGGACAGGATTTTAGAGCCCCAAAATTTACAAGGAAAAATAAGGGCTTCCTCTTCAGGCCCCAAAACGAACCTAAAAATAGAGACCAACAATGAAACAAAAAGGTCCATAGTGGTGGGTCGTCGTCTCCCTATTTTTCAAGGATTAGCAGAGAATATCAGTGAATCCTTGGATTTTAGGAATCATAAAGACAAGGTACGTGCTAGAATTCAGGTTTCTTCCCACAATACCCCTAAGGGAACCAGACTAGCAGAGAGTCTTAGAATTAGAAGTCCTGTCAGTCATCGAAAAAGGAGTCCTAAGTCATGTCCCAAGCACAGAGATAGGTCAGGGCTTTTATTCCCCTCGCTTCTTGGTGAACAAGCCAGGAGGAAAACACGGTCATAATAAACCTAAAAAGATAGAATCTTTATCTGACCTACAAAAAATTCTGCATATAGAGCATTGTTTGAACTATAAATCTCTTCTCCAGATGGCATCAATAGACCTGGAGGACGCTTACTACCACGTACCTATATGCCGTCCTCGTGACCCTGAAAGGCTCTTTACTTCACTTACAATACAGAGCTCTCCCCTTTGGCATTTCACAAGCCCCAAGGGTATTCTCGAAACGAATAGTGGAAATGACCTCTTGCATCAGGACGAAGGACATCCTCCTGATCCCGTACCTGGTTGATTTTTTAATAGTCACAGAAACATCTCAGGCCTTGACCCTACAAATAGTTTGCGCTATACTAACAATGTTAGGATGGAATATAAATTTAAAAAAATATCAGATTTAAACCGATCAAACAGATGTATATTCCTAGGAATTCTGCTAGACTCCTCCAAGCAGATGTCCATCCTTCCTTCCAGGGAAAATCAATCCCCTGATAGACCGTCTCAGAAATCTACTTAGACCATACGACCTCTTTCAGGAAGGCTATTTCAGTCCTGGGCCTCATGACGTCATGCATCCCAGCTGTACTATGGGCTCACTTCAGATCCAGGGCTCTACAGTGGGACATTCTAAGTCAGTGGGACAGGAGCAGTCTCTCCCTAGATCAATCCCTACACATCTCCTCTGCAGCCAGGATGTCTCTCAGATGGTTGAACAGGGAGAACCTCATGCGGGGCATTCCATGGAAGTTAGCCCCTACTCTCAACATTACCACAGACGCGAGTCCTTGGGGGTGGGGAGCTCATTGCGACTCCTCTTTCCTTCAGCGTCAGTGGGATCAACAGACCATTCAGAGATCCTCCAACTTCAGGGAGCTGGCAGCAGTTCTTCAGGCCATGAAGAAATCCATACCGGCAATTTCAGGTCGGCACTTAAAAATCTATCCTGACAACATGAACACAGTGTCTTATATAAATCGTCAGTGGGGTACGAGATCGTCCTTCCTGATGGACTTATCCTCCCAGATCTTTTCTCTGGCAGAGCACCACCTAGACTGAATTCTACCTTCACGCGTTTCATCTGGGCGGGTAAAAGACCTCGCATTGCACTTACTAAACTAATGCTTAATAAATCTGATGGGACAATTAATTTCCCAAACGTCAGAGGTTACAATTTGAGATGTCTTTTTTGCCATGTAATATATTGGCTGCATGGGTCGGACGACCATTCCAATTTAGCCCTAGAAGGTGCGTATGCTTCTCATTGGAACTTAAAAGCGTTATTACACTGCAAAGTTGCTGCCCTTCCGCAACGCCTTAAAACCTCAATTCTATTGAGATAGTCATGGCTTGGAAGGTACTTCGAAAATTATTTGGTCTACCTCATCTGCTCTCCAAGCACATGCCTCTATGGGCCCATCCAGAATTTCCCCCAGGGGCGGGATGAGAGAGTGCATTTGCCTCTTGGATAGCTGGGGAGGTCACATGCGCAGGGGATCATATGCATGAAATAGATAGGAGATGGCTTACCCTGTCTGAAATCTTGGCTAAATGAAGTCCAGCTGAGGGTGACTTTCTTAGTGCTTCAGATAAGATCTTTTTGTTTGTCCTGACCAGAAAGACTTATCTATTTAAGCCACAACACACACTTTGGAAGAGATCATAGGTCTGACGACATATAGAGCATCCATCTCAAATATTTATAGGGCTCTCCGAGACCATTTCCTTTAAAATTGATGTTCAAAACATGGGAATGGTACACCTAATTTTGGTGGTAGCATTACGTTGTCTTCCTAAAGGATACACCAGGAATAGATATGATTGCAACACATTTGGAGATATTGTTGGGGTTGGAGAGAATAGAAGCTGACAGGCGTAAAGTCTCAAGGGCCGAGAAATTGTTTTCCAAGTGGAAAGTTTTTGTTTTTTTATTGAATCCCACTGTACTGCTGCGGAAATAACAGACATGGTCAAACTGTTTACACTGCATAGAACAACAGGGAACTTTTGAAGGGTACTCTTGGTGGGTTGCCACTCGTGTCCTGAGTTGGGAAATCTTCTAGGGTTATTTATACACAACACAATTCTATAAATTATCGTCTTATTTTAGGAGAGGAGTTGGGGATTCTAAGCTTTTACAATTGGAAACGTTCTTCGCCATGTATTTATTGTTCATTATGCTATGTATGCATTTTTCTATGTACTCTTTGTATTTGTTACTAAATTTAAAAATGTTTCTATAAAAATATAAAAAAAATAAAAATCGCCTTTAACTTGAAAATGATATTATTGTATGTGTATCAAACATACAGCCCAGATTTGATAAGCTAGTTTCTGCAAAACAGGCACATATTTTGCATTATATATTTTTTACTTTGTTAAATTGTCTTCAGAAGACTCTAGTGCTATCTAGCTACGAATGATATTGAGATACGCCAGACAGAATATTTTGTGTCATTGTTGCACCGTCTACTTCCATTTTGGTAGATTTTTGGATGGTATTCACTGGATTTAAAGATCATTCTTGTTGATTTCGATGTTGCAGAGACTTATTTTTTGGCGAAGTACGGTAGTGGGGGATCCCAAACAAAAATGTTGGCCAAAAGTGGGGGTCCCGACCTCAAAGTTTGGGAGCCACTGGCGTAGTAGACTACGATATTCCATCCTGTGGCATTCCGCAATAATAGTATACTTTTTTTTTTTTTTTAACATTGGAGACTTTGGGTGACCTATGCCACTGTATGGCATACATCACACGTAACGTATATGTCATGAACTTTTTAAATGGCTTTTCATGATGTGTAAACGTACATCATTAAACTCTATGGTGGCGGATGCCACTGTTAAGGCATCCGTTACTACCTATGTTTAATGTATATGTGTGGAACTCTACCTGGCGTATACATTAAATGTAGTGCCAAAACGTGATGTACACAAGCCCTAAAATCTGCAAACCGTTATCTTCTCTTAGTTGTAGTCCTATTATAGTGTAATGTGTTAACTATTCAGATGCCTAGTGGATTATTTCTACTAAACTTAGAGGCTCTGTCATCACATTATAAGTGCCCCATCTCCTATATAAGATCGGCGCTATAATGTAGGTGACAGTAATGCTTTTTATTTAGAAAAACAATCAATTTTAAACCACTTTATGAGCGATTTTTAGCTTTATGCTAATGAGTTTCTTAATGCCCAAGTGGGCGTGTTTTTCCTTTTGGTCAGCGTCATACACTCCTCTGTACAACGCCCACTTGGTCTAAAGTAAAACACGCCCACTTGGGCATTAAGAAATTCATTAGCATAAAGCTAAAAATCGCTCAAAGTGGTTTAAAATAGATCGTTTTTCGAAATAAAAAGCATTACTGTCACCTACATTATAGTGCAGATCTTATATAGGAGATAGGGCACTTATAATGTGGTGACAGTCTCTATAAGAATATGGATACATGCATATTTTGTAATGTGTTAATTTATATTATTTTTCTTAACAGTGTTCGTGGTTTTGGGAACATGTATTGCAGTACAGCTCGGTACACACCCTGACTGGATGTTCTTCTGCTGCTTTGCAGCCATGTTCATGTTCTACTGTGCTCATTGGCAAACATATGTATCTGGAATACTGCGGTTTGGGATGTAAGTTACTTGGTATCATTAAAATTTGAAGTGGATTTTAAAACCATTTAATTCCTGATTTTTTGTTTTTTCAAAAAAAGCAAACCTTTACTGTAAAAGATCTTGTGTTTTAACACCGCTTATTCTTAAATGAAAAAATTCTGCCATGGTAGAATCTTAAAGCGATCCTCCAGTCCCATGACAAAATTATAAATGTGATGGGGTATATGGCGTGTTATTACCTTATACACTCCAGTTGCGCTCCTCTGCTATGGATTTTCCGCTTTCGGGTCCCCTCTGTTATTCCAAAATGGCCGCAGCGCTTAACCGACTGAGTTTAACCCCTTAAGGACGCAGCCTAGTTTGGGCCTTAAGGCTCAGAGCCCATTTTTCAAATCTGACATATTTCACTTTATGTGGTAATAACGTCGGAATGCTTAAACCTATCCAAGCGATTCTGAGATTGTTTTCTCGTGACACTTTGGGCTTCATGTTCGTGGTAAAATTTGGTCGATATATTCAGTCTTTATTTGTGAAAAATTGCAAAATTTAGAGAAAATTTACAAAAAATAGCATTTTTCAGAATTTAAATGCATCTGCTTGAAAAACAGACGGTTATACCACCCAAAATAGTTACTAGTTCACATTTCCCATATGTCTACTTTTGATTGGCATCGTTTTTTGAACATTCTTTTATTTTTCTTGGACGTTACAAGGCTTAGAACATAAAACAGCAATTTCTCATATTCTTAAGAAAATTTCAAAAGCCTTTTTTTGAAGGTGCCAGTTCAGTTCTGAAGTGGATTTGAGGGGACTATGTGTTAGAAACCCCCATAAAACACCCCATTTTAAAAACTAGACCCCTCAAAGTATTCAAAACAGCATATAGAAAGTTTTTTAACCCTTCAGGCATTTCACAGGAATTAAAGCAAAGTGGAAATTAAATTTGCAAATTTCATTTTTTCTGCTGAATTTCAATTTTATTCAATTTTTTTTTAGTAACAGAGAAGGTTTTACCAGAGAAACACTACTAAATATGTATTGTCCAGATTCTGCAGTTTTTAGAAATGTCCCACATGTGGCCCTACTGCGCTCGTGGACTAAAACACAAGCCCTAGAAGCAAAGAAGCACCTAGTGCATTTTGAGGCCTCTTTTTTATTAGAATATATTTTAGGCAGCATGCCAGGTTTGAAGAGGCGTTGAGGTATCAAAACAATGGAAACCCACCAGAAGTGACCCCATTTTGGAAATTACACCCCTCAAGGAATTCATTTATGGTTTTTGTTATCATTTTGACCGCACAGTTTTTTCACAGCACCTATTTGAATTGGGCTGTGAAATGAAAAAAATGATATTTTTTCCAATAAAATGTCATTTTTGATCAAATTTTCTTATTTTCACAGGGAACAACATACCCCATTTTGTTGCCCAATTTGTCCTTAGTGCGGCAATACCCCATTTGTGGTGATAAACTGCCGTTTGGGCCCATGGGAGGGCTCAGACGGAAAGGAGCGCTATGTGTTTGTTGGAGTCCAGATTTTGCTGGATTGGTTTTCGGGTGCCATGTTGCATTTGCAGAGCCCCAGAGGTATCAAAGCAATGGAAACCCACCAGAAGTGACCCCATTTTGGAAACTACACCCCTCAAGGAATTCATTTATGGTTTTTGTTATCATTTTGACCGCACAGTTTTTTCACAGCACCTATTTGAATTGGGCTGTGAAATGAAAAAAATGATATTTTTTCCAATAAGATGTCATTTTTGATCAAAATTTCTTATTTTCACAAGGAACAACATACCCCATTTTGTTGCCCAATTTGTCCTTAGTGCGGCAATACCCCATTTGTGGTGATAAACTGCCCTTTGGGCCCATGGGAGGGCTCAGAAGGAAAGGACCACCATTTGGCCTACTGGAGCTTTTCTGGTGCTAAGTCATGTGTGCAGAAGCCCCTGAGGTACCAGTACAGTTGAAACCCCCGAGAAGTGACCCCATTTTAAAAACTACACCCCTTAAGACATTCATCTAGAGGTGTAGTGAGCATTTTGACCCCACAGGTACTGTGTAAAAGATAATGCGCAGCAGATGGTGCAGTGTGAGATTTGCAATTTTATATATGTATATGCCATTTCAGTGTCCAATATAGTGTGCCCAGCATGCGCCACCGGAGATATACACCCCTTAAATTGTAATGTGGGTTCTCCTGGGTACGACAATACCCTACATGTGGCTGTTATCAGCTGCCTGGGCATACGGCAGGGCTCAGAAGGGAAAGATGAGGGGGGTAAGCTGTGCGGAGTGCATCAGGGTAAATTGAAAATCAAGGGATGTATGATACATTTTAAAACAATCTTTTATACAGAGCCCTGGTTTTTCGGGACACGTGTCACATTGGTATATTGTGTTCTTCCTTATCCCCCTCTTATAGCAGACTCTGCACCTCTTTTGACTCTTTCCCTTTCCACCGGTTTGGGGACCTTCTCCTGGAAAGTGTTGCCCTGGTACGATGCGCCCCCCCTTCCTGGTCCCTAAAGATTAGATCTTGAAATTCCAGGAAAGTTCCCCTCTGGCCTGCACATCGACGTAGCACATACGCATTGTACAAAGCCATCTGTATGATGTGCCCGGCCAGCTTCTTATACCTCACCGCATGGCGCTGTAGGGCTTCAGGACTTGATTTGACAAGTCCATCCCTCCCATGTACCTATTGTAGTCCAGGATGCAGTCTGGTTTGGGGGTGGCCTTTCCTTCATATATCCTAAACCTGTAGGTATACCCTGATGCACTCTCACAGCTTATACATCTTCACGCCATACCTTGCCCTCTTACCCGGCAGGTACTCGCGGAATTGAACCCTCCCTTTAAAATGTACCAGGGACTCATCAATAGAAAAACACTTCTCGGGGGTGTATGCTTGGGAAAACCGGGCACTGGAACGGTCTAATAGGGGTCTCCGTTTATACAAACGGTCAAAACTGGGGTCATCTCGGAGTGGGCACGGCTCATTATCAGTATAATGTAAGAAGCGAAGTATTGCCTCATTTATTTATTTTTTTAGGTTCCAGTTCATTTCTGAAGTTGCTTTGAGGGGCCCATATATTAGAAACCCCTATCAAACACCCCATTTTAGAAACTAGACCCCTCAAAGTATTCACAACAGCATTTAGAAAGTTTATGAACCCTTTAGGTGTTTCACAGAAATTTAGAGCAAAGTAGAGGTGACATTTACTCTTTTTATACCATTTTTTTTATAACACAAAAGGATTTATCAGAGAAACGCAACTCAATACTTATTGCCCAGATTCTGCAGTTTAGAGAAATATCCCACATGTGGCCCTCGGGCGGTAATGGACTGAAGCACCGGCCTCCGAAGCAAAGGAGCACCTAGCGGATTTTGAGCCCTCTTTTTTATTAGGCACCATGTCCGGTTTGAAGAGGTCTTGTGGTGCCAAAACATTGGAAACCCCCCAAAAGTGACCCCAATTTGGAAACTAGACCCCTTGAGGAATCCATTGTAGTTTTCATGGGGTGCATGCGGCTTTTTGATCAGTTTTTATTCCATTTTTAGGTGGCGTGGTGACTAATAAACAGCAATTGTACTATTGTTTTTGTATACTTTTTTTTTTACAGCGTTCACCGTGCGCTATAAATGATATATTAACTTTATTCTGCGGGGCGATACGATTACGTCGATACCAGATGTTTATAGTTTTTTTTTATGTCTTATGGCGTTTGCACAATAAAGTACGTTTTGTAAACAATCATTCACTTTTTGTGTTACCTTATTCTAAGAGCCATAACGTTTTTATTTTTCAATCAATAAAGCCGTGCGAGGACTTATTTTTTGCGTAACGAACTGTATTTTCCATCAGTACCATTTTTAGGTACATGCGACTTTTTGATCTCTTTTTATTCCATTTTTTGGGAGGTGAAGTGACCAAACAATTGTGATTGTGGTACGGTTTATTAATATTTTTTTTTACGGCGTTCACCGTGCGGGATAAATAACAAAATCATTTTGTAGTTCAGGCCGTTACGGACGCGGCGATACCAATTATGTATAGTTTATTTGTTTGTTTATATATTTTTATTAATAATAAAGGACTGATAAGGGAAAAAGTGGGACTTTTACTTTTATTACTTTTAAAACTTTTATTTTCTTATTTTTACACATCTTTTTTTAACTTTTTTTTTACTTTATTACTTTGTCCCACTAGGGGACATGAGGGCAGGAGGCCCTGATCGCTATTCTAATACACTGCACTACATGCGTAGTGCAGTGTATTAGAACTGTCAGCTACTCACTGACAGCAAGCATAGTGGGTCCTGACGTTGTCAGGACCCACTAGGCTTCCGTCTATGGCATAGCCGGACGCCATTGTTTGGTGTCCGGTTGCCATAGTCACCATCGCCGGCCGCTATCGCGTAGCAGGCCGGCGATGGCAGCTTAACCCCTAAAAAGCCGCGATCTCTATAGAACGCGGCTTTTAAGGGGTTAATCAGCGGGGACACAGCGATCGGTCCCCGCTGTAGGAGCTGTGACAGCTGCTGAACAAGACAGCAGCGTCACAGCTCCTGTATGTGTCGGGAGGACGGCCGAAACGGCCGTTACTCCCGAGACGTACTATTACGGCATGGAGCGCGAACGATACAGCTGCCATGACGTAATAGTACGTCAAGGAGCGGGAAGGGGTTAAGACACAATCTTTTTCTCTAATTGGCCAGAACTGCTCACGTGAGTGTCTTAGTCTGTGAAGCGCTGCGGCCATTTTGAGAAAATACAGAAGGGACCCTAAAGTGGTGGATCCACGGCAGAGGGGCGCAACTGGAGTCTGCCTGTTAACATTGCTTCATATACCCAGCATTTAAAATCTTGTCATGGGACTGGAGGGTTGCTTTAACGCCCCCTTTAAATGTAACTACTTTTCATATCACCAGTGAGTGACCTGTGGCTTAAAAATTTGTTGACAAAGATCTAATAGTTTTATCCAGCCTATGAGTACTGTCATTTTTTCTCAGCTACGGCTCTTGCAAGAACCTGCGTTTGGCAGCAACGCCTATTGTAACTGTCGCTACAAGCAACATCTACATCATGCTGCCAATTGTGATAAACAATAGTATTCTATCTTATTGAACTTTTCCTGCAATCGCACTGGCGAATTATTGTGAGTGCTCATAAACGAGAAAGTGCTTGGAATTTAAAGGTGTAGTCCAGCAACATTGCTTCATGTCAGATCTCTGAACCCCATAAGCCAGTGGTCCGCAACCTTCGGCACTCCAGCTGCTGTGAATCGACAATTCCCAGCATCCCCTGACAGTCTTTGGTTAAAATAATAAAGGCTTTTGGCTGTTAGTGCATGCTGGGAGTTGTAGTTTCACAACAGCTGGAGAGACGAAGGTTGCTTACCCCTGCCATAGACAGTGGGTGGAATTTATTAAGACTGGCTTTTCATACGCTAGTTTTAATATGAAAGCGCTGGAGTAAAACGAGCCTAGTTTATTAAGGGGCGCGCACTTGTTTATAAATTGGGGCGCGTCTCTGGCTGTCCATGCGTCACAGAGTGAAATCTACAGTAGCTAGGAGCTGCTGTAGATTTCTGCTATAATTTCTGCCAGTTTCTGAAGTAAAAAATAGTAAATTAAAGTAAATGTGTCAGGCTGCGGGTGGTCCTGCCCCTTCGCTAAGCTTTTGCCCACTATTTTAAAAAGTGCGAAACAGCACAAAATTCGCAATCTTTCTTGCAAAAGAGAACTGTTGCAGAAAATGTAATGCCACCCCCCCCCCCCCCCCCCCCCAGTCTTCCCAGTTTTCACTTATTGGTATTATCTTATGTACCAAGTAAAGGCCCATTGATGTAACCGACTCTGTTTTAAAATGTTTCGTTAAAGATTTTTAGCAACTAAAATCTGAGTGGCCCCCACTGAAGCGTATTGTGGTGGACAAGTTTGTTTCTGTAACTCCCATAGACTTGAATGAAAATAGCTGCCCACGGGGCCAGAACAGCTTCCCCAGAAAGTTAACAATGTAAGGTCCTATAGAATGGAAGAAAGAGTAGTCCGCCCTCTTGAAGTGGAGGAACTTGTAGAAGGGAATGATTCAAATAAGTACAAGTTTTAATTTCATAATAGTGCTAAATATTTAAAAGCTATGAACACCTTTTGTGGCCTTTTTTCTTTTTTTTTTTTTAATCAGAACGTGATTAGTGTAACTTTTTAATTAGTTTTTATTAAAAATTTGTTTTACTTTTGGAGATACAGCTGTTCTGTATTCTCTATACAAAACCACGGACCTGGCGGGTTCAGTGTCGGCGAACTATCACATCTAAGTTCATAACTCCTAATCCAAAAGTTTAAATGGCTTTTGTAATAAAAACTAATTAAGAAGTTACACTAATCACACTGACCTATTTATTTAAAAAAAAAATAGGATTAATGAGATCATAAGAGAACACTTTGGTCCTCCCGGGCCTTGTTCACCACGTTACTAAATTAAGCCGTTTTGAAAATGAGAAATG
The DNA here is from genome assembly GCF_050947455.1 of Rhinoderma darwinii. Taxonomy (NCBI): domain Eukaryota; kingdom Metazoa; phylum Chordata; class Amphibia; order Anura; family Rhinodermatidae; genus Rhinoderma; species Rhinoderma darwinii. The sequence continues at coordinate 315,102,377 of NC_134688.1, forward strand.
AGCAGCATATGTTGTGTTTTCAGAGTCCAGCGCTCTGACAACACAGCCATGTATGCAACTTATCGAGCATTGCTCATATCTGTATGCCAGTGAGCATATGTTACTTGGGTTTGAAAAAGGCACTTGGCCATCAAGTTCAACCTCTCTTTCCTGTTGTGATTCTCCTCACTAAGCTCGCTAAGGCTAGCTGGCAATGTCTAGACGTCCCCCACAATTATGTTTACAACAGAACTTCAACGCACACTAAACTATTTCAAGGATTTTATTTGCTTCTTTCCAGACAAAATGAAATCATTTTTAACCCCTTATTGACCGGCGATATATCGGTCACAGGTGATTGCTGGTTACCACTCTGACTGATATATTCGTCAAAATGACGCAACTGCCGGTATCTAAGATCACGCCTATCCTGACTATTTAACCCCTTAGATGCTGTATTCAATTGTAACGGCGGCCTTTAAGGTATTTGAAAGCGCTACCTCTGTTACCATAGCAGCTGGGTTTCTAACCAAGGTCCCAAGGTCATGCCTCCAGCGTGTTAACACTTACTGGCAATAATGCTTTTAATACTTTGGATTCCATTATATAATCGATCAAATGATAGTTGGTTTAGTTGCCCTAAATTTTTTTCATGAATAGAAAAAAAAAAATTATGACGTTTTTTAATAAAATAATCTCCCCAAAAAATAAAGTAACCCCTTTTTTCATAAAATGTTTTACATTTTTAAAAGTAGTTCACCCTAAAAAATATATATATACTTGGTACAGCTGCAATCATAATGACCCTTAGAATAAAGTTAACTTATTAACTTTTGGCATAAAAAAACCAAAACACTGGATTGTCTTGGGTTCATTTTAACTATTTCCCAAAAGAAAAAGTTTATAAACATGAGTCAATAAATTGGATGTACCTCAAAATGGCACCAACAAAAACCGCAGAAAACAAGCCATCATACATATGTCAACGGACAAATAAAGTAATCGCTCTCCGAATGCGGCAACGCCAAAACATGTTTTTATTGTGCAAAAGTACTAAAACAAAGAAAAAACATAGCTAATATCTTTGTATTCCCACTGCCCCATAGAATTAAAGAGGCTCTGTCACCACATTATAAGTGCCCTATCTCCTACATAAGGAGATCGGCGCTATAATGTAGGTGACCGCAGTGCTTTTTATTTAAAAAAACTATCTGTTTTCACCACTTTATTAGCGATTTTACATTTATGCTAATGAGTTGCTTAATGCCCAAGTGGGCGTGTTTTTACTTTAGACCAAGTGGGCGTTGTACAGGGCAGTGTATGATGCTGACCAATCAGCGTCATACACTCCTCTCCATTCAGTTAGGCAGCGCATAGGTATCCTTTTATATCGCTATGTGCTGTCTTATACTAACACATTAACAATACTGAAGTGTTTAGACAGTGAATAGACATTCCACGGGATGTCTAGTCACAATCCCTGCACTTCGTTACTGTTTCTGTGGTAGTTACAGCAGAGCAAGCGTAATCCCGTTGTAACCTGTCATCTACAGCGTAATCTCGCGAGATTACGCTTGCTCTGCTGTAAGTACCATAAAAACAGTAACGAAGTGCAGAGATTGTGAATAGACATCCCGTGGAATGTCTATTCACTGTCTAAACACTTCAGTATTGTTAATGTGTTAGTATAAGACAGCATATAGCGATCTAAAAGGATCCCTATTCGCTGCCTAAATGAATGGAGAGAAGTGTATGACGCTGATTGGTCAGCGTCGTACACTCCTGTACAACGCCCACTTGGTCTAAAGTAAAAACACGTCCACTTTGGCATTAAGCAACTCATTAGCAGAAATCTAAAATCTCTAATAAAGTGGTAAAAATAGATCATTTTTAAAAATAAAAAGCACTGCGGTCACCAGCATTATAGCGCCGATCTCCTTATGTAGGAGATAGGGCACTTATAATGTGGTGACAGAGCCTCTTTAAGTTAACTTGTTATTTTTATCATGAGGTAAACGGCAGAAAGAAAAAAGCAGAAAAATAATGGCGGAATTGCTGTTTTTTTTTTTTTTTTCTTAATATGGGTTGTTTTGTTTTTTTTAAATCTTCCCAGAAAACATTTTTGGTAAAGCAAATCAATACATTTATATGTATCCCAAAATAGTACCCTTGAAAAATACAACTTGTCCCACAAAAAACGTTAAAAAAAAGTTTAAATGTTATGGTGGAAAAATGAAAACGATTGCAATCGCTTGGTCTTTCAACCCCTCCTAAGAAGAGTGAGTATGGAGTGGGCTCACAGGCTGATTTTTACAGCCGACGCCTCTGCAGTTGGAGGGTTTGGAAAGAACTCCAATGCTCGCATTTTAACCTCTTAGATACTGTAGTAAATAGCGACCGTGTCAACTAAGCTGTTTAAAAGAGGGGGTAGCCCCTCCATCAGCTAATCCGCTTGGCGAACACCGTAAATAAACAAAGTAAAGTGGCAAAAGAACTTCGGTCACCTTGCCTCCCACAAAAAAATGTAATAAAAGGTTATCAAAAAGACTCATGTGCCCCAATATGACACCAACAAAAACTAAAGCTCAACCTGCAAAAAACAATCCCTCACATAGTGTAATGACGGGGTAGGGAGACAGACAGGTGAGCCCTAAACTACCTGCCACTCAGTTCCTGCCTACTTGCAACGGCCCGTCCTAGGCGACGGCGTAAAACTGGGCAACGGTCCCTACGCTCAATAAGTGCACGACAGACAAACAGACAAGGGTACACAGAAGCTAAGGGAAATGGGGCAGTTGCCCACGGCAACACAGTGAGCAACAAGAGTAGTGAACGAGCCGAGTCAAACCAGGAGTGCACGAGGTACAAATCGCAGAGCAGGACCGTAGTCCGTAAAGCCAGGGTCAAAAATGAAGCAAGGTCACTAATCATAGCAGGAGCAGCAGAGCCAGGAAACGGAAAAGAATCACAGGCAAAGGAGGAGCAGGAAGTGAAGGTATAAATAGACAGAGGGCAGGAGCTAGCTCCGTCTGGCCAGGCTGTGATAGGCTCTCCCACTCCTCAGCCTCACTGGTAGAAGATCGTGTCACTCTCTCAGACTTAGGAGCAGGTGCAGACTGATTACCCACGGGCGTCGACACAGAAGCTTTGTCTGGCAGATCCTTTAGGGTATGTTCACACGATGAGAGGCATTTACGTGTGAAAAGACAGACTGTTTACAGCTGCCTCGTTTCACACGTAAATGCTCCTCCTCGTATTATGCGAGGCGTCTGAGACGCTGGTAAATCTTGAGCTGTGCTTCATTGAGTTCAATGAAGAACAGCTCAAATTACGTGGCAAAGAGGTGCCCTGTACTTCTTTGCCGAGGCAGTCCATTTACGCGTCGTCGTTTGACAGCTGTCAAACGACGACGCGTAAATTACAGGTCGTCTGCACAATACGTCGGCAAACCAATTCAAATGAATGGGCAGATGTTTGCCGACGTATTGCAGCCCTATTTTCAGACGTAAAACGAGGCATAATACGCCTCGTTTACGTCTGAAAATAGGTCGTGTGAACCCAGCCTAAGGCCTCATGCACACGACCGTATTTTTTCCCACCCGTAAATACTGGCGTAAATACGGGTTCGGTGTCACACGTATTCCACCTGTTTTGCACCAGTATTTACGAACCCGTGCCCGTAAATATGGGTCCGGTGTCACACGTATTCCACCCGTATTTACGAGCACGTTTTTGGTGGCAAAATAGCACTGCACTAATCGGCAGCCCCTTCTCTCTATCAGTGCAGGATAGAGAGAAGGGACAGCCTTTTCTGTAATAAAAGTTAAAGAAATTCATACTTACCCGGCCGTTGTCTTGGTGACGCGTCCCTCTCCACATCCAGCCCGACATCCCTGGATGACCTGTGATTGGCTGCAGCGGTCACATGGCCTGAAACGTCATCCAGGACGTCGGACCGGATGTCGAGAGGGACGCGTCACCAAGGCAACGGGCGGGAGACCGGTCTGGAGGAAGCAGGAAGTTGTCGGTAAGTATGAACGTCTTTTATTTTTATTTTTTACAGGTTTATACTGATCGGTAGTCACTGTCCAGGGTGCTGAAAGAGTTACTGCCGATCCGTTAACTCTTTCAGCTCCCTGGACAGTGACTATTTACTGACGTCGCTTAGCAACGCTGCCGTAATGACGGGTGCACATATGTAGCCACCCGTCATTACGAGAGCTCCATAGACTTCTATGGACTGTCCGTGCCGTTATTACGGCCTGAAATAGGACATGTTCTATCTTTTTCAACGGCACGGGCACCTTCCCGTGAGAAAACGGGAAGGCACCCGTCGCCAATAGAAGTCTATGAGCCCGTTATTACGGGTCGTAATTACGACCCGTAATAACGGGAGTTTTTACGGTCGTGTGCATGAGGCCTAACACATAGCTTAATTGACGGAAAAAGAAAAAAAGATCAACTTAGATGGGATTGATATTATGGTGATCCTATGTGTGAAGACACACAGGACACGGTCCCTACCGAGCCGTCTGTTCACTGACTGAATCGGCTAATAGCGAACGATGCAGCTTCATCAGAAAAACGCTTGAAAATTTTTAATAGAAGTCCATTTAAAAAAAGGTTTAAGAACACCTAACATTTAATAAACAAAAGCCTACAAAAGGTGTCCATAGTAGAAGTTGGAGTAAAAATGAAACTCCAGACAAATTTTCATAATTTAGTGAAATGGCTCTTATAGGGTCATTTAACATGCCAAGGTTGTTAGTCCTATCACTCTGATCCTTGAAATGCAAGTTTCAAAGGTAATCTGTACACTGTAGGCAGACCTCCAAACTGTTTAGGATTCAACTGGACAGTCCCAGGTTTCAGCGGTTGTCCTGTTGCCTCAGGAGGTCAGTCCCATGTCCCTATGCTGTCACCACGCCCTTTCTCACACTGTTGCCAGTGTGACCATTTCATGAAGTTCACCACGATTCCTGGCTGCCTGGTCCAGTTGTACATTCCTCCCCCACCTGATGCAGTACTTCTGGCATGTCCTGTCCTGGTGTCCGTGGTGCAGGCTGTAGAAAACACTCTCTCACAACAGCGTGATGTAATAATTGTCACAACTGATTTAAAATGTATACAAAAATGTGTAACATACAATTAAATTTATGGGAGAAAAATATTTAGATTCTAACTTCTGTAGTATAGACCATTGTATATATTGTTAGCAGTTGCACGGTGACAACCATCCAACGCCCAGTGAGTATCATACACAGACCGTTGCCTCGCCAACTGTACCGCAAAGTGTGCAATGTCAAATCAGGCACAAAAGTTTACCTGAACAACCCCATTTAAAAAAAGAAAAGAAGACCTAATGCTAAAAGTTAACCTGTTGTCCCTTCCACTGTTAAAAATATTTAACAGATTTTTGAGGTTTGGATTATAGGGATGGAATTACCCAAGGGCATCCACTTCCCATTTCTCTACAGTGCTTTCAAGACATTCCCAGACATTTTTTCAGTGTGGCACAAGAGGTGAATATTTATCTTTTAGGGGTCCAACCTCCATCTTTTTTTTTTTTAGCAGTGGGAGAATACTTATGTTATGTGAAGGTGGAGGCTGGATAGCATTGGGCGTGGTTAGAGGACTGTGCAGGAGAATTTGCCAAAACCGCTTCTCTGCCATTGCTTCCTGCTCTGCAGCTATTGGCTGAATCTTTATCTCACAGACTTCCTGCTCACATGCCCCTGCACACACTCTGCACCTAATACTGAGCGCTCTCTACTCCGTTTTAGCGGTCTCCTCCTACATTTGTATGAGAAAGCAAATGGATTAATAAAAAGTGCTCATCTTAAAATGTTGGTACTGGCAGGTACAACACTGTGACAAAGGTGCACTACAAAGTTAAAAGCTGTTGCCTGGTCTAAAATAGCAACAATAAATCGATTTGCCAAAGATAAACCTATAAGGAGGGAGAAAAAAAAGACCACACATGGAGCTGCTAATAGGCAATATAAAAATGAAAAAAGTTCATGATTTAATACATAATATAATGAATTACAGGTTGACAAGCTACACGTTTCAATGCCGGACTGGCATCTTCATCAGGCTAATAAAAATGTGGCAATTAACAGCAGTTTGAAAAATTAGTAATTCATTTAGCTATGTATTTAAAGTCGAGAAAGGCGGGTCAAAGAGCTGTGATTACATTCCCAAAAAGAACATCACATTTGTGTTTGACAGTTTTTCAATAAACAATTATTATTTGATCACTCACACATAAGGACTTCAACATTAAAAATTAAAAATCTAGAGATTTAGAGACGAAAATATAAAAAATTATGTGCATGAATAGTAACCACAATGTATGGTATATAATATAGGACAAAAGATAAAATGGTCTGAAAAAGGATTATACAGAATTATTGGCAATAAACACAACTAAAACTAGAAATGTAAAGTTGTAATGTTATTTCAATGCAGACTCTGTTAGGTCATTCAAACCATTGGGATGCAGGGTCACAATTGTTTGAATGACCATGCACATAATTTTTTATATTTTTGTCTCGAAATGTTCTATATTTTCTTATCTAAATAGCCCTTTTCAATTTTCTTTCATTTAATAATTATTTTTTATTTTTACTTTATATATACCGTATATATATTTTTATTATCCATTATTTATATTTTTGACATTCATGATTATTCCGACTTACATTATTTCTATGCAATATTGGCATAGTTAACAAATTAAAGAGTCTGTCACCACATTATAAGTGCCCTATCTCCTACGTAAGGAGATGGGTGCTATAATGTAGGTAACAGCAGTGCTTTTTATTTAGAAAAACCATCTATTTTTACCACGTTAGGAGCGATTTTGGCTTTATGCTAATTACTTTCCTAATGCCCAACTGTGCGTGTTTTTACTTTAGACCAAGTGGGCGTTGTACAGAGGAGTGTATGACGCTGACCAATCAGCGTCATGCACTTCTCTCCATTCATTTAGTCAGCGCATAGTGACACTGCGTTGTTCACTATGTGCTGTCTTATACTGACACATTAACGTTACTGAAGTATTTAGACAGTGACTAGACGTTCTTTCCAGCCAGGACGGGATGTCTATTCACAATCCCGGCACTTCGTTAACGTTTGTGTGGTACTTACAGCAGAGCAAAGCGTAATCTCGCTGTAACCTGTCATTTACAGCGTGATATCGCGGGATTACGCTTGCTCTGCTGTAAGTACCACAGAAACGTTAACGAAGTGCCGGGATTGTGAATAGACATCGCGTCCTGGCTGGAAGGAATGTCTATTCACTGTCTAAACACTTCAGTAACGTTAATATGTCAGTATAAGACCCCACATAGTGAACAACGCAGTGTCCCTATGCGCGGAGTAAATTAATGGAGAAGTGTATGTTGCTGATTGGTCAGCGTCATACACTCCTCTGTACAACGCCCACTTGGTCTAAAGTAAAAACATGGGCATTAAGAAACTAATTAGCATAAAGCTAAAATCGCTCCTAACGTGGTAAAAATATAGTTTTTCTAAATAAAAAGCACTGCTGTTACCTACATTATAGCGCCCATCTCATTATGTAGGAGATAGGGCACTTATAATGTGGTGACAGAGTCTCTTTAATTTACTTACCTGGTTTGGCTTTTTGCTTTTCTACCTCTGGTCTGAGCTATTATCCATACCATCCTTTTGTTGATGCAAGTATAATCCTTGTCGTCTTTTTCCCTTGCGTGTCAATTTGCGTTCCATGATCCTTTTTGGTCCTCCTCGGCCACCGTATGCTCGCGGTTGCCTTGACGCCAGGGACGCTATCTCCGCGCCGCCTGTGTCTTATCCTTTTCTTACTCGGATCGTGTTTCTCTGCACCGTGCCTTTCCTTCACCAATTGGGTGAGTAATATATATATATTGTTACATTTTGTATATTTTCTCTCGCAAATAACGAAATATTTGCACATACTTAACTAGGATGTTCTGACAATTTTTTTCATCATGTACTGATCTATTTACGTATTTATTTGCAAACATTTTGTATCTTTATAGATCTCTTTAATTTTGAAGTCCTTATGTGTGAGTGATAAAATTGTTTGTTCAAAAACGTTCAACTTGCTGTCAATTGCCACATTTTTATTAGCCTGATGAAGACGCCAGTCCGGCGTTGAAATGCGTAGCTTGTCGACCTGTAATTCAGTACTAAGTGTTTATTTTAGAGTAAATACAGGGGGCAGACAGAGCAGGAAGTGTGTGGGGTAAAGCTTTAGTCAATTTCTGCAGAGCTGTGGGTGATGTCAAAGAAATGGAAGCTGTTTTAGCAACTTTCCCTGTAGAGTCCAGTAACTTGGAGACTTTGTTATTTCCTTGAAAAATTGCAGTTGAGGGACCAGAGTAAAATTATTAAGGACCTTGGCCTAAGGCTGTGTTCACACATTGCGTTTAAAATAGTTTTTTTGTTTCTTTTATTGCTGCAGATCGCAGCAAACCCGGGGCATAAAATGTAGTTTCACTGTGACGTGTGAACCCAGCCTTCGACTCGGCAATGTTTCATCCAGTCAAATTCGTATAAGGATAGCTTGACGTTTTATTGCAGTTAGTGTTAAATACATTGTCAACGTATCTGTGACATTTCTCACATGTCCAAACATCTACGGACTGTCTGACCCTGAAGCAAGAATTGTCTGCTCTGATCGTTGTACATGGAGTCAACCCAGTATTCATTTCAAGACCTCTACACCTGTTACCTTGGAATAAGGGGATAGATCTACTGAACATATAAATACTGACATACACACTGCAATTTAAGACTTTCTCCAGAATGTATGTATTTTTTTTAGTTTTTTTTAAAATATATAATATATATATATTTATTTTTTGTAAGCCCTCCGAAGGAAAAAATAAATAAATCCCTTCCCTGTCTACAAACCCTACTGAACTGAACTGCATGTATCTTTACTGTGGTACTCAAGTCTGTACATTTCTCTCTCCCTCACAGTTTGTGCAATGTATAGGACACATGTACATTGCTTTTGTCCAGATTAGGAATTGAGGACCATTGGGTTCCAGATTACAGGACCTTTACTATATAACAAAACTGAGTATATTTGAAGACCTTTTATATTTGTGATTCCGTTGTTTTACTACACTTGCCAGATTTTCTTTCCGGAATTCACTCTGAAAATAGATAAGCTATATCATACTGTAATTATTTGCATTACATTTTAAAGAACACATTTGCATTATAGTAATTACAATATGCAGGAATATCCATAGTGTTCTTTGTGTAAGATAAATACTCTGAGAATAAACCACCCATTTGACATGGCCTAACAGGGTTAGTGACTCTGTTCTGTGCTTGCTCATCTGTTGAAATTTAGTCCTGCCATTTAAAGCATATTTCCATTTATACATTTATGCTAGTACAGTGTGTACATGGGATGTTATTAAATTGGCTGTTTAGTTTATATAAATTTGATTTAATAAGCATTTTAAGGTTTTAATAGCAGAATAAACAAATATCAACTTCTCTCGAATTAACTGTTATAATCACATATTTTGTCTTTTTGACTTCTTGCATGCAATCAGAATTGATGTGACTGAAGTGCAGATCTTCATAATTACCATGCACTTATTGGCTGTGATCGGTGGACCAGATTTGTGGCAATCAATGGTAATTCCAATGATGATACCTATTCGTAAATTTGCTTTTAATTTAACAAATAAGACCTGTACCTTTTACCACCAAATATACCTGTACACATACTAAATACTAGGTGATTCTCAACCTTGTGTCTTTTAGGGGTACTCGCACTGCTCTCATACTGTGCTGCTGTTAGTTCCTCTCCACCTGGCTGCCATTGCTAAAATACCGCACCATGTAAAAAAGGAAAATCTCTCAAGTACACACCTTTAATAGTTTTTCTGAGCTTTGGACATTAAAGAAGAGTGCTAATAATCCACTGAAAGGGAATGCCTTTATGTAAAGGTTCTTTTAAAACCCATACCTGATGACGTGTGAAGGGAAAAAAAATCCTATATATTACTTAGTTCATTTATTCATTAATGTTCATTAATATTATATATTCATAGTTAAATATTTATATATAATGTGTTTACAGTACGGTAGCTGTTAGCGTTTTACTAGAGTTTTTGGTGCGGTTTAAAACGGCAGAAAAACTCTGTGTGAAGGAGGCCTTTAGAAAAGTAAGATTTCACAGTGTATGTTCAGTGTAGAATAAAAAATACGTTTAGAATTACTAGAACTCCCTATTTAGTATTAGAAGTTTAAATTCATGTTCCTCTGCATAAATAGTTTTTAACCTCCCGTATGCCTACATTTTATTAATTTGAATTACAGCAGATTCCGTACTCCTCCTTGTCTAAAAATACTCCTCAAAAATGCTAAGAGGAGTATTTATACCCTGCTGGAAAATATGTAGTGCGACCTCTGTGGAGGGAGGTAACGCACCGTTGTCAATTCATACGTTTTTAGGAGGTATAAAAGAACGACGGTATAACCAAGTAGCCATCTCTAAAAACCTTCTAAGGAATGGAAATTGGTCAAATAGTGTGCATTGGTAAGCCAACGGCAAAGATTACTTAGGTGGGGGGGCGCTCTATTTACTGATTGATTGAGTTTTGTGGCAGTAAGAGAGGGGTTTATATACAGGGCCTCCTCCAACTCATTTGGTTGCGCCGTTGCCTTGCATATGCAACCTGGCATATGCAGTGCAGCGATGAAGTCGGGCAGAAAACACCTTGCTGCACAGTGCGTGCCCATGCAATGTCGCACTCAAGAAATTTGGAGGGGACTGGTAGTAAAAATTAACTGTGTTTTCTAAATACAGCACCAGAACAAAGCTCCGTACATATATACAGCACCAGAACCATGCTCCGTACATATATATATTTATATTTATATATATATATATATATATATATATATATATATATATAATTACCAGCACAAATACAGCTCAGTACAGAGATCATTTGCAACTTCAGTTTAGCCATATAGGTTTGTACGGCTTAAAACTACAGCTTCCAGCATGGCCCGAACAAAAGGTAAGGATTTTCTGGGAGTTGGTGTTTCCCCCCCAAAAAATCACACCTCCCATCATCTTGCTGCTGAACATACAGTGACTACAGTTCTAACTAGAGGCAGTATAAACCTTTACATTGAGTGACTCACAGGTGATGTCCTCTCAAATTCTAGTCGTTCTCTTTCTGTTTTCTTCTCCATCAGGTCCAGACCTCTATGATGAATTCTCCCAGTCATGGCCCATTTCTGCAGTTTGCCACTCGGATGTCTACAGCCTCTCACTTTTCAAACATTTGCGCACCTAAAAACGAAGATTAAAGTTTTCATGGTGACACACACGCACGCACACACACACACCCCTAAATATAATCGCACCATACCCTGCTTCCATGAATGTAATCGCAACATACACGGTGTCCCACACACAGTGCCCCCTGTAGATATTGACAACCTATAAATTACAGAAGGTACATACCCAGTAATAACAAACCAATCTGACATAGATACTAGGTACTACTTCAATATACGGCTAATGTCTATTAACATAGTTTCAAAAATAGAAATATCTTTATTAGTAATCCATTAAAAATAAGAACAGTTGTACATCACTATACACAAACATTACATATACACTTGAGACAATTAAAATCAACAGAGTAGTAGGACAATGGGAGACACGGCAGGTTTAATATGTATGAATACAATTCCTGGGAGCAGTATATACTGACACAAATACAAAAATATATATATATTCCTAATATTATAGTATAAAAGAGAAGAGTGGGATTTGGTATACACACATGCATATAATAATACTCCAAAATTGATCAACACTCACAAATGTGTACGTTTTTAGGTAGGTCACGAAATGATAGCGTATGAACAATGAGTGCCAAATTTACCACACAATGGTGATAGGTCCAAATAATGAATATACTAACTACATTTGAAAGTCCATCATGGCAAGATTTCCCTTCAAGTGCAGAGCAGACAAACTTCCTGCCTTCCTCTCCGTCCCGACGCTGAGCAGGATTGTATTACAATGGCGACAGGAGAGTGGATAGCAGGGGGGCGTTAGGGTGGATTATTAAGGCGACACTGGAGTGATTTTCTTAACCCCTTAACGCTCCAGGACATACTATTATGTCATGGTAAGTGCATCGTTCGCGCTCCATGACATAATAGTATGTCATGGAGTAAACACGGCGCCGTTCGCGCGGGGCGCGTTCATGAGCTGTGATAGCTGCTGTTTCCGACAGCAGACTATCACTGCTCAATGTGCCGGGACCGATCGCGGAGCTCCCCCGCCAATTAACCCCTCAGAAGCCGCGTTCAATAGCGATCGCGGCTTCTTAGGGGTTAATCCGCCATCGCCGGCCTGCTACACGATAGCGGCCGGCGATGGTGACTATGGCAACCGGACACCAAACAATGGCGTCCGGCTATGCCATAGACGGAAGCCTAGTGGGTCCTGACAACGTCAGGACCCACTATGCTTGCTGTCAGTGAGTAGCTGACAGTTCTAATACACTGCACTACGCATGTAGTGCAGTGTATTAGAATAGCGATCAGGGCCTCCTGCCCTCAAGTCCCCTAGTGGGACAAAGTAATAAAGTAAAAAAAAAGTCAAAAAAAGTTGTGTAAAAATAAGAAAATAAAAGTTTTAAAAGTAAAAATCCCCCTTTTTACCTTATCAGTCATTTATTATTAATAAAAATATATAAACAAACAAATAAACTATACATAATTGGTATCGCCGCGTCCGTAACGACCTGAACTACAAAATTATTTTGTTATTTATCCCGCACGGTGAACGCCGTAAAAAAAAATAATAATAAACCGTACCACAATAACAATTGTTTGGTCACTTCACCTCCCAAAAAATGGAATAAAAAGAGATCAAAAAGTCGCATGTACCGAAAAATGGTACTGATCGAAACTACAGTTCGTTACGCAAAAAATAAGTCCTCGCACGGCTTTATTGATTGAAAAATAAAAACGTTCTGGCTCTTAGAATAAGGTAACACAAAAAGGGAATGATTGTTTACGAAACTTATTTTATTGTGCAAACGCCATAAGACATAAAAAAAAACTATAAACCTAGGGTATCGCCGTAATCGTATCGCCCCGCAGAATAAAGTGAATGTCATTTATAGCGCACGGTGAACGCTGTAAAAAAAATTGAATAAAAAAACAATAGTAGAATTGCTGTTTTTTAGTCACCACGCCACCTAAAAATAGAATAAAAACTGATCAAAAAGCCACATGCACCCCAAGAAAACTACAATGGATTCCTCAAGGGGTCTAGTTTCCAAAATGGGGTCACTTTTGGGGGGTTTCCAATGTTTTGGCACCACAAGACCTCTTCAAACCGGACATGGTGCCTAATAAAAAAGAGGTCTCATAATCCACTAGGTGCTCCTTTGCTTCGGAGGCCGGTGCTTCAGCCCATTACCGCACTAGGGCCACATGTGGGATATTTCTCAAAACTACAGAATCTGGGCAATAAGTATTGAGTTGCATTTCTCTGATAAATCCTTTTGTGTTCTAAAAAAAATGGTATAAAAGGGATTTTCTGACAAAAAAAAAAAGTTAATTTCACCTCTACTTTGCTCTAAATTTCTGTGAAACACCTAAAGGGTTCATAAACTTTCTAAATGCTGTTGTGAATACTTTGAGGGGTCTAGTTTCTAAAATGGGGTGTTTGATAGGGGTTTCTAATATATGGGCCCCTCAAAGCAACTTCAGAACTGAACTGGAACCTAAAAAAATAAATAAATGAGGCAATACTTCGCTTCTTACATTATACTAATAATGAGCCGTGCCCACCCCGAGATTACCCCAGTTTTGACCGTTTGTATAAACGGAGACCCCTATTAGACAGTTTTAGTGCCCGGTTTTCCCAAGCATACACCCCCGAGAAGTGTATTTCTATTGAGGAGTCCCTGGTACATTTTAAAGGGAGGGTTCAATTCCGCCAGTACCTGCCGGGTAAGAGGGCAAGGTATGGCGTGAAGATGTATAAGCTGTGCGAGAGTGCATCCGGGTATACCTACAGATTTAGGATATATGAAGGAAAGGCCACCCCCAAACCAGACTGCATCCTGGACTACAATAGGTACATATGAGGGATGGACTTGTCAAATCAAGTCCTGAAGCCCTACAGCGCCATGCGGTGTGGTATAAGAAGCTGGCCGGGCACATCATACAGATGGCTTTGTACAATGCGTACGTGCTACGTCGATGTGCAGGCCAGAGGGGAACTTTCCTGGAATTTCAAGATCTAATCTTTAGGGACCAGGAAGGGGAAGCACCCAGTACTTCTGGAAGCGAGGCCACACGCATCGTACCAGGGCAACACTTTCCAGGAGAAGTTCCCCAAACCGGTGGAAAGGGAAAGAGTCAAAAGAGGTGCAGAGTCTGCTATAACAGGGGGATAAGGAAAGTCACAATATACCAATGTGACACGTGTCCCGAAAAACCAGGGCTCTGTATAAAAGATTGTTTTAAAATGTATCATACATCCCTTGATTTTTAATTTACCCTGATGCACTCCGCACAGCTTACCCCCCTCATCTTTCCCTTCTGAGCCGTGCTGTGTGCCCAGGCAGCTGATAACAGCCACATGTAGGGTATTGCCGTACCCAGGAGAACCCACATTACAATTTAAGGGGTGTATATCTCCGGTGGCGCATGCTGGGCACACTATATCGGACACTGACATGCCATATATATATATATATATATATATAAAATTGCAAATCTCACTCTGCACCATCTGCTGCGCATTATCTTTTACACAGTACCTGTGGCGTCAAAATGCTCACTACACCTCTAGATGAATGCCTTAAGGGTGTAGTTTTTAAAATGGGGTCACTTCTCGGGGGTTTCAACTGTACTGGTACCTCAGGGGCTTCTGCATACATGACTTAGCACCAGAAAAGCTCCAGTAGGCCAAATGGTGGTCCTTTCCTTCTGAGCCCTCCCATGGGCCCAAACGGCAGTTTATCACCAGAAATGGGGTATTGCCGCACTAAGGACAAATTGGGCAACAAAATGGGGTATGTTGTTCCTTGTGAAAATAAGAAATTTTGATAAAAAATGACATCTTATTGGAAAAAATATCATTTTTTTCATTTCACAGCCCAATTCAAATAGGTGCTGTGAAAAAACTGTGCTGTCAAAATGATAACAAAAACCATAAATGAATTCCTTGAGGGGTGTAGTTTCCAAAATAGGGTCACTACTGGTGGGTTTCCATTGCTTTGATACCTCTGGGGCTCTGCAAATGCGACATGGCACCCGAAAACCAATTCAGCAAAATCTGGACTCCAACAAACACATAGCGCTCCTTTCCTTCTGAGCCCTCCAATGGGCCCAAACGGCAGTTTATCACCACAAATGGGGTATTGCCGCACTAAGGACAAATTGGGCAACAAAATGGGGTATGTTCCCTGTGAAAATAAGAAATTTTGATAAAAAATTACATCTTATTGGAAAAAATATCATTTTTTTCATTTCACAGCCCAATTCAAATAGGTGCTGTGAAAAAACTGTGCGATCAAAATGATAACAAAAACCATAAATGAATTCCTTGAGTGGTGTAATTTCCAAAATGGGGTCACTTCTGGTGGGTTTCCATTGTTTTGATACCTCAACACCTCTACAAAACTTGCATGCTGCCTAAAATATATTCTAATAAAAAAGAGGCCTCAAAATGCACTAGGTGCTTCTTTGCTTCTGGGGCTTGTGTTTTAGTCCACGAGCGCAGTAGGGCCACATGTGGGACATTTCTAAAAACTTCATAATCTGGACAATACATATTTAGTAGTATTTCTCTGGTAAAACCTTCTCTGTTACAGAAAAAAAATTAATAAAATTGAAATTTAGCAGAAAAAATGAAATTTGCAAATTTCATTTCCACTTTGCTTTAATTCCTGTGAAATGCCTGAAGGGTTAAAAAACTTTCTATATGCTGTTTTGAATACTTTGAGGGGTCTAGTTTTTAAAATGGGGTGTTTTATGGGGGGTTCTAATACATAGGCCCCTCAAAGCCACTTCAGAACTGAACAGGTACCTTAAAAAAAAGGTTTTTGAAATTTTCTTAAGAATATGAGAAATTGCTGTTTATGTTCTAAGCCTTGTAACGTCCAAGAAAAATAAAATAATGTTCAAAAAACTATGCCAATCTAAAGTAGACATATGGGAAATGTGAACTAGTAACTATTTTGGGTGGTATAACCGTCTGTTTTTCAAGCAGATGCATTTAAATTCTGAAAAATGCTATTTTTTGTAAATTTTCTCTAAATTTTGCAATTTTTCACAAATAAAGACTGAATATATCGACCAAATTTTACCACGAACATGAAGCCCAAAGTGTCACGAGAAAACAATCTCAAAATCGCTTGGATAGGTTTAAGCATTCCAACGTTATTACCACATAAAGTGAAATATGTCAGATTTGAAAAATGGGCTCTGAGCCTTAAGGCCCAAACTAGGCTGCGTCCTTAAGGGGTTAAGGAGGTAGCACATCTTGCAGCTGCTAAGTGGAGGGAACCTCGGCCAGCAGCTCTGTAATGCCGCCCCCTCGGGTGCCGCCTGAGGCCAGAGGCTCAACTCGCCTCATGGTAGATGCGGCCCTGTTTATGCAGTGAAAGAAATAAGTATTTGATCCCTTGATGATTTTTTAAGTTTGCCCACTGTCAAAGACATGAACAGTCTAGAATTTTTAGGCTAGGTTAATTTTACCAGTGAGAGATAGATTATATATTTAAAAAAAAACAGAAAATCACATAGTCAAAATTATATATATTTATTTGCATTGTGCACAGAGAAATAACTATTTGATCCCTTTGGCAAACAAGACTTAATACTTGGTGGCAAAACCCTTGTTGGCAAGCACAGCAGTCAGACGTTTTTTGTAGTTGATGATGAGGTTTGCACACATGTTAGATGGAATTTTGGCCCACTCCTCTTTGCAGATCATCTGTAAATCATTAAGATTTCGAGGCTGTCACTTGGCAACTCGGATCTTCAGCTCCCTCCATAAGTTTTCGATGGGATTAAGGTCTGGAGACTGGCTAGGCCACTCCATGACCTTAATGTGCTTCTTTTTGAGCCACTCCTTTGTTGCCTTGGCTGTATGTTTCGGGTCATTGTCGTGCTGGAAGACCCAGCCACGAGCCATTTTTAATGTCCTGGTGGAGGGAAGGAGGTTGTCACTCAGGATTTGACGGTACATGGCTCCATCCATTCTCCCATTGATGCGGTGAAGTAGTCCTGTGCCCTTAGCAGAGAAACACCCCCAAAACATAATGTTTCCACCTACATGCTTGACAGTGGGGACGGTGTTCTTTGGGTCATAGGCAGCATTTCTCTACCTCCAAACACGGCGAGTTGAGTTAATGCTAAAGAGCTCAATTTTAGTCTCATCTGACCACAGCACCTTCTCCCAATCACTCTCAGAATCATCCAGATGTTCATTTGCAAACTTCAGACGGGCCTGTACATGTGCCTTCTTGAGCAGGGGGACCTTGCGTGCACTGCAGGATTTTAATCCATTACGGCGTAATGTGTTACCAATGGTTTTCTTGGTGACTGTGGTCCCAGCTGCCTTGAGATCATTAACAAGTTCCCCCGTGTAGTTTTCGCCTGAGTTCTCACCTTCCTCAGGATCAAGGATACCCCACGAGGTGAGATTTTGCATGGAGCCCCAGATCGATGTCGATTGACAGTCATTTTGTATGTCTTCCATTTTCTTACTATTGCACCAACAGTTGTCTCCTTCTCACCCAGCGTCTTACTTATGGTTTTGTAGCCCATTCCAGCCTTGTGCAGGTCTATGATCTTGTCCCTGACACCCTTAGAAAGCTCTTTGGTCTTGCCCATGTTGTAGAGGTTAGAGTCAGACTGATTAATTGAGTCTGTGGACAGGAGTCTTTTATACAGGTGACCATTTAAGACAGCTGTCTTTAATGCAGGCACCAAGTTGATTTGGAGGGTGTAACTGGTCTGGAGGAGGCTGAACTCTTAATGGTTGGTAGGGGATCAAATACTTATTTCTCTGTGTACAATGCAAATAAATATATATCATTTTGACTGTGATTTTCAGTTTTGTTTTTTTTTATATATAATCTATCTCTCACTGATAAAATTAACCTAGCCTAAAAATTCTAGACTGTTCATGTCTTTGACAGTGGGCAAACTTACAAAATCAGCAAGGGATCAAATACTTATTTCCTTCACTGTATACGAAGAAAAATATGAGAGATTCAAAGGTAAAGAGTATGGGCAGCACAGCAGAACAAGATAAGCTTTCCGGGCCTAAATGGGTGCCATACTCCAGGGAAGTGACTTGTATATCCCACAATGTCCAAACAAAAAGTAAAAAAAGACAGGCGGCACTCCAAGCAGATGTCAGAAAAAAGGTAGGTTTATTCTCCCATCAGTGCAAAAACCAGTACAAAGTTTCAACTTCTCAATGCAGCCTTTGTCAAGCAGCAATATACAGGTGAATCAGACTTTTATACACAACCTTGTGGGTGGGATTATGACAAGAATTACCATAGGGATTAAAATACAGGTAGAAGTATATTGCATGAAATGTTTTTTTAACCCCTTCCCGTCGCAGCCCTTTTTCAGATTTTTGTTTTTTCCTCCCCACCTTCCAAAAGCCATAACATCTTTATTTTTCCGTCGATATGGTACTATGCTTGATTTTTGCGGGATGAGTTCTAGTTTTTTGTAGCACCATTTATTTTGCCATATAATGTACTAGGAAATGGGAAAAAAATATATTTGTTGGGTAGAAAATGAAAAAAAACAGTGATTCCTCCATGGTTTTTTGCACACCATTTTTACGGAATTCACTGTGCAATTAAGACAACTTGTTAACTTTATTCTGTGGGTCAATACGATTATGGCGATACCAAATATATAGTTTTTTCTAAATTTTACTACTTTTACAGGTTTCCTCCCACACCCGAAAACATACCAATAGGGAATTTAGATTGTGAGCCCCAATAGGGACTGTAAAAAAATAAAAAATGTACTAGTATAATGTACTAGGAAATGGGAAAAAAATATATTTGTTGGGTAGAAAATGAAAAAAAACAGCGATTCCTCCATGGTTTTTTGCACACCATTTTTACGGAATTCACTGTGCAATTAAGACAACTTGTTAACTTTATTCTGTGGGTCAATACGATTATGGCGATACCAAATATATAGTTTTTTCTAAATTTTACTACTTTTACAGGTTTCCTCCCACACCCGAAAACATACCAATAGGGAATTTAGATTGTGAGCCCCAATAGGGACTGTAAAAAAAAACCTCTGTGCAGCGCCGCGTAATATGTTGCCGCTATATAAGTAACTGAAATAAATAAATAATCCTGCAAAAAATAAGCCCTCATACCACTTAATCGACGGAAAAATAAAAAAAGTTGTGGCTCTCGGAATTTGGCGACACAAAATAAATTCATTTTTACACTTAGGTTACACTAAGTGTAAAAATGAATTTATTTTGTGTCGCCAAATTCCGAGAGCCACAACTTTTTTTATTTTTCCGTCGATTAAGTGGTATGAGGGCTTATTTTTTGCAGGATTATTTATTTATTTCAGTTACTTATATAGCGGCAACATATTACGCGGCGCTGCACAGAGGTCCTTTTTTTTTTTTTTTTTTTTTACAGTCCCTATTGGGGCTCACAATCTAAATTCCCTATTGGTATGTTTTCGGGTGTGGGAGGAAACCGGAGTACCCAGAGGAAACACACACAAACACGGGGAGAACATACAAACTCCATGCGGGATAAGCTGTAGTTTTTAAGAATACCATTTTGGTGTACATGCGACGGTTTGATCACTTTATATTTCATTTTTTGTGGGAGATTAGGTGACCAAAAAAATAGAGATTCTGGCGTGTACAATTTTTATTTTTTATTTTATTTTTTTACGGCGTACACTGTGCGGGTTAAATAATTATATATTGTAATAGTTCAGATTTTTACGGACGCGGCTATACCAATTATGTTTATTTTTTTACTATTCTCTAGGGGGAAAATGGGAAAAGGGGGGTTTTTGAACTTTTAATATTTATTTTATTTTTTTACACAAAAAAAAAACGAATTCGTTCTTACTTTTTTTTTTTTTATTAGTCCCCCTAGGGGACTTCAACCAGCAATCGATAGATCGCTTGCACGATATACTGCAATACTAATGTATTGCAGTATATCGTGATTCTGACAGGAATCTATTAACCCCTTAAGGACGCAGCCTTGTTTTGGCCTTAAGGCTCAGAGCCCATTTTTGAAATCGGACATATTTCACTTTATGTAGTTATAACTTCGGAATGCTTAAACTTATCCAAGCGATTCTGAGATTGTTTTCTCGTGAGACATTGGGCTTTATGTTAGTGGTAAAATTTGTTCGATATATTCAGTGTTTATTTGTGAAAAACTGCAAAATGTAGAGAAAATGTTGAAAAATTTGCATTTTTCTGAATTTAAATGCATCTGCTTGTAAAACAGATGTTTATACTAACCAAAATAGTGACTAGTTCACATTTCCCATATGTCTACTTTAGATTGGAATCGTTTTTTGAACTTTCTTTTATTTTTCTTGGACGTTACATGGCTTAGAACATAAACAGCAATTTCTCATATTTTTAAGAAAATTTCAAAAGCCTTTTTTTTAAGGTACCTGTTCAGTTCTGGAGTGGCTTTGTGGGGCCTATGTATTAGAAACCCCCATAAAACACCCCATTTTAAAAACTTGACCCCTCAAAGTATTGAAGACCGCATTTAGAAAGTTTTTTAACCCTTTAGGCATTCCACAGGAATTAAAGCAAAGTGGAGGTGAAATTTGCAAATTTCTTGCTGAATTTCAATTTTATTCTGTAACACAGAAGGTTTTGCCAAAGAAACACTACTAAATATGTATTGTCCAGATTCTGCAGTTTTTAGAAATGTCCCACATGTGGCCCTAGTGTGCTCGTGGATTAAAACACAAGCCCCAGAAGCAAAGAAGCACCTAGTGCATTTTGGGGCCTCTATTTTATTAGAATATATTTTAGGCAGCATGCCATGTTTGAAGAGGTGTTTAGGTGCCAAAACAGTAGAAATACCCCAAAAGTGACCCCGTTTTGGAAACTACACCCCTCAAGGAATTCATTTATGATTATGGTTACCATTTTGACCACACAGTTTTTTCACAGCACGTATTTGAATTGGGCTGTGAAATTTAAAAATACATTTTTTTTCCAATAAGATGTCATTTTTGATCAAAATGTCTTATATTCACAAGTAATAAAATACCCTATTTTGTTGCCAAATTTGTCCTGAGTGCGGCAATACCCCATATGTGGCGATAAACTGCTGTTTGGGCCCATGGGAGGGCTCAGAAGGAAAGGAGCGCTGTGTGTTCTTTGGAGTCCAGATTTTGCTGGATTGGTTTTCGGGTGCCATGTGGCATTTGCAGAGCCCCAGAGGTATCAAAGCAATGGAAACCCACCAGAAGTGACCCCATTTTGGAAACTACACCCCTTAAGGCATTCATCGTAGTGAGCATTTTGATCCCACAGGTATTGTCTAAAAGGTAATGTGCAGTGTGAGATTTGCAATTTTCTATATATGTATGCCCTTTCAGTGTCCAATATATTGTGCCCAGCATGCGCCACTGGAGATATACACCCTATAAATTGTAATGTGCGTTCTCCTGGGTATGGCACTACCCTACATGTGGCTGTTATCTGCTGCCTGGGCACACGGCAGGGATTAGAATGGAAGGACCACCATTTGGCCTACTGAAGCTTTTCTGGTGCGACGTCATGTATGCAGAAGCCCCTGAGGTACCAGTACAGTTGAAACTCCCGAGAAGTGACCCCATTTTAAAATCTACACCCCTTAAGGCATTCATCTAGAGGTGTAGTGAGCATTTTGATCCCACTGGTATTTTGTAAAAGGTAATACGCAACAGATGGTGCAGAGTGAGATTTGCAATTTTCTATACATATATGCCATTTCAGTGTCCAATATATTGTGCCCAGCATGTGCCACCGGAGATATACACCCCATAAACTGTAATGTGGGTTCTCCTGGGTACGGCAATACCCTACATGTGGCTGTTATCAGCTGCCTGGGCACACAGCAGGGCTCTGAAGGGAAAGATGAGGGGGATAAGCTGTGCGGAGTGCGTTGCGGGTAGATTAAAAAAACTAAGGGATGTATGATAAATTTTAAAACGCTATCATACAGAGCCCTGGTTTTTCGGGACACGTGTCACATTGGTATATTGTGTCCTTCCTTATCACCCTCTTATAGCAGACTTTGCACCTCTTTTGACTTTTTCCCCTTCTTGCCAGTTTGGGGAACTTCTCCTGGAAAGTGTTGCCCTGGTACAATGCGTGTGGCCTTTGTTCCAGAAGTACTGGGTGTCCCCCTTCTTGGTCCCTAAAGATTAGGTTCTTGAGATCCACCTCTTGAAATTCCAGGAAAGTTTCCCTCTGGCCTGCACATCTATGTAGCACGTACGCATTGTACAATGCCATCTGTATGTGGTGCCCGGCTAGCTTCTTATACCACACCACTTGGCGCTATAGGGCTTCAGGAGTTCATCTGACAAGTCAACCCCTCCCATGTACCTATTGTAGTCCAGGATGCAGTCTGGTTTGGGGGTCTCTGTACTGGTACCTCGTACAGGTACATGGGTACTGGTGTGACATCTCTCTTGTCTTGTACTTGACACACAATATGTTGCTGCTAGAATGTGCCCTGCTCTCACCCCTTGTTTGCCCAAGCAGAGTCTTAGGGAGGCCTCTCAAATTTCTTCTAGCAGTGCCGCATGCCACAGTACTTCTGGAAGCGAGGCACTTGAAGAGCGGGACGCTGGTATAAAAATAATCCAAGTAGAGGTGGTAACCCTGGTCCAGAAGTGGGTGCACAAAATCCCACACAATTTTGCATTAACTTCCAGTAAGGGGGGGAATTCTGGGGGCTGAATACTGCTGTCCTTCCCTTCATATATCCTAAATTTGTAGGTATACCCTGATGCACTCTTGAACAGCTTATACATCTTCACGCCATATCTTGCCCTCTTACTCGGCAGGTACTGGCGGAATTGAAGCCTCCCTTTAAAATGTACCAAGGACTCATCAATAGAAATACACTTCTCGGGGGTTTATGCTTGGGCAAACCGGGCACTGAAATGGCCTAATCGGGGTCTCCGTTTATACAAAATGTCAAAACTGGGGTCATCTTGGGGTGGGCACTGCTCATTATCAGTAAAATGTAAGAATCGAAGTATTGCCTAATTTATTTTTTTAGGTTCCAGTTCAATTCTGAAGTTGCTTTGAGGGGCCTATATATTAGACACCCCTATCAAACACCCCATTTTAGAAACTAGACCCTTCAAAGTATTCACAACAGCATATAGAAAGTTTATTAACCCTTTAGCTGTTTCACAGGAATTTAGAGCAAAGTAGAGGTGAAATTTCCGTATTTATTTTTTTTGTCCAAAAAGGTTTTACCAGAGAAACGCAACTCAATATTTATTGCCCAGATTCTGCAGTTTTGAGAAATATCCTACATGTGGCCCTAGTGTGGTAATGGACTGAAGCAGTGGACTCCGAAGCAAAGGACCACCTAGAGGATTTTGAGGCCTCCTTTTTATTAGGAACCATGTCTGGTTTGAAGAGGTCTTGTGGTGCCAAAACAGTGACCCTATTTTGAAAACTAGACCCCTTGAGGAATTCATTGTAGCAATTCTACTATTGTTTTTTTTTTTCTATTTTTTTTTTATTTATTTTTTTTACAGCGTTCACCGTGCACTATAAATGACTCACTTTATTCTGCGTGGCGATACGATTACGGTGATACCTTATGTTTATAGTTTTTTTTATGTCTTATGGCGTTTGCACAATAAAATGCGTTTTGTAAAAAATAATTTCCTTTTTGTGTTGCCTTATTCTAAGAGCCAGAACTTTTTTATTTTTCCATCAAGAAAGCCGTGCAAGGACTTGTTTTTTGCGTAACGAACTGCAGTTTCGATCATTACTATTTTTAGGTACATGCGACTTTTTGATCTCTTTTTATTCCATTTTTTGGGAGGTGAAGTGACAAAAAAATTGTGATTCTGGTATGGTTTATTATTATTTTCTTTTACGGCGTTCACCGTGCGGGATAAATAACGAAATAATTTTGTAGTTCAGGTCGTTACGGACGTGGCGATACCAATTATGTAACGTTTATTTGTTTTTATTAATAAAGGACTGATCAGGGAAAAAGGGGGATTTTTACTTTTATTACTTTTAAAACTTTTATTTTCTTATTTTTACACAACTTTTTTTACTTTGTCCCACTAGGGAACTTGAGGGCAGGAGGCCCTAATCGCAATTATAATACACTGCTCTACATGCATAGTGCAGTGTATCAGAGCTGTCAGCTACTCACTGACAGCAAGCATAGTGGGTCCTGACTTTGCGCGATGAGCTGTTAGAGGGGGCCGGTCTTTCTAACTAAATGTTGCGGTCGCTATTGACCGCAGCATTTAACAAGTTAAACGAGCGGGATCGCGCTCTAGCGCAATGCCGCTCGTTACTCTGAAGTGTCGGCTGTAACTAACAGCCGACACCGGCATCGTATGGAGCGAGATGACTCTGTGAGCCTGCTCCATACTTCCCCTACCCAACTTTGGCGTATGGATACATCAAATGTCGGGAAGTGGTTAAAAGGGAAACACCATTGCCATAATAATTCTACAAAATGTTCTAATGGCATATCAGCAATACGTTGAAAAAAATCAGTGAATAAAGTGTACAAAACATAACATCCCTAAAGTGGGGATAACACCCGAGATCATTAGGTATTCAAAATAGATGTTCAGTGTTTCAATTGACTTGGCACTCACCCAGGACTCAGAGATTCTATCAACGTGGTCAGCAAGCATCCGGTCCAAGAAACACATGACCAGAATCTGGTCATGTGAAATTAACAATGCCGC
Organism: Rhinoderma darwinii; assembly: GCF_050947455.1. NCBI lineage: Eukaryota > Metazoa > Chordata > Amphibia > Anura > Rhinodermatidae > Rhinoderma > Rhinoderma darwinii. The sequence continues at coordinate 315,127,394 of NC_134688.1, forward strand.
AGGCATAGCAAGTTGCCAAGGCAACAATCGAATTCATGTGATTTCAAGATGAACACCTGACCACAGCGTCATCCATAATCCTCATTAACGTCTAGGGAATCCTGCTTAATAAAACAGCTCGTGCGTGCAAATATAAATAGCATCGCTCTGCAGATAAAGAATACCGCATATTGCGATCTAATAGGAAAATCTAAATAGTGGGAAAACTGTAGACCGCTCCTATTTATGTCAAGGCGTGCCTGCAAATAAATATATTACAAAAGGCACTATATTGACTGCAAGATTTAAAACCTATAAATACCAGTTGTCAAACTAAATATCTGGTAATCCCCAGGTAAATTATGATTGAATGTAGCAATCGAAACCACGATAGGAGTCTCAGGGATGGGTGAGGGACCTCGTTCCTAATACAATTTGATCAATGTTTATCGATCTACAAGAAAATAAAAAAAATTCTATAAATACAGATATAGAATGAATACAGGTGATACCTCAAAGAAATTACATGGTGACATATGTTCAGTGTAAAACCCCATAAAGTATATCTAAAACATAAAAAATAAATATAAAGCACAATGTTAGTAGTGTATAAAAATAATTAATGTAACCTCACTACTACTGAAAAGACCTAGGCCAAAACATATAGTGGGACCATCTAGGCTGTAGAGCCAGTGGACGCCTAAGATTCAGCTAAACTCTCTCGAACCATATTCAAAATTGAGTCCACAAGGTTGAAGAGTATTTAGCCTATTGATCCATTGGATTTCCCGTCTTTTAAGCAATTTCTCTATCTCCATCACGTCTTAAAGAGGCTCTGTCACTGCATTATAAGTGCCCTATCTCCTAGATAAGGAGATCGGCGCGATAATGTAGGTGACAGCAGTGCTTTTTATTTTAAAAAACGATCTTTTTTAGATTAAGTTGCTTAATGCCCAAGTGGGCGTATTTTTACTTTAGACCATGTGGGTGTTGTACAGGGGAGTGTATGACGCTGACCAATCAGTCATGCACTCCAGTCATGCACTCCTTAACATTCATTTACTCAGCGCATAGGGATCCTGCTAGATCCTTATGTGCTGTATTATACGAACACATTAACAATACTGAAGTGTTTAGACAGTGAATAGACATTCCACGGGATGTCTATGCACAATCTCTGCACTTCGTTACTGTTTCTATGGTAGTTACAGCAGAGGAAGCGTGATCTCGTTGTAACCTGTCATTTACCGCGTAATCTCGCAAGATTACGCGTCCTCTGCTGTAACTACCGCAGACAGAGTAACGAAGTGCAGAGATTGTGAATAGACATTCCATGGAATGTCTATTCACTGTCTAAACACTTCAGTATTGTTAATGTGTAGCTTCATACACTCCCCTGTACAACGCCCACTTGGTCTAAAGTAAAAATACGCCCACTTGGGCATTAAGCAACTCATTAGCATAAATCTAAAAACGCTAATAAAGTGGTAAAAATATAGTTTTTTTAAAAATAAAAAGCATTACTGTCACGTACATTATAGCGCCCATCTCCTTATGTAGGAGATAGGGCACTTATAATGTGGTGACAGATTCTGGATTGTAGATCATGTACCTGTATTAAAGAGGCTCTAAGTTGGTTGACCCTATGTGATAATTCGCAAAAGTGTCTAGGTTTCTGCAACTCCCATTTTTTAGTGTTTATAGTCGATTTTGTGCGTGTTCAGTCTGACCCTACATTCAGTGGTAGTTTCACCCACATAGCGGAGCTTACAGGGATACATCAAGACATTAATCACAAAGTCAGACCGACACGTCAAATAATGGCGAATCTTATAGGTCTTACCGGTTGTGGTGTGAGTAAAGACCTCCCCTTTGCACATCAGGCCGTAGTTGGCACAAGCTAAACATGGATAACAACCCTTGCGAACAGTCAAGTCATGTTTGGGCCTAAAAGTGGAGTTAGACCATGTCATTACTAACTAGTCTGTGCTTAACCCCTTCAGGACCCAGCATGAAAAACACCACAATTTAGGAAAAATTTGCAAAAATTAGCATTTTTCTAAATTTAAACGTATCTGCTTGTAAAACAGATAGTAATACCACACAAAATAGTTACTAGTTAACATCCCCCATATGTCTACTTTATGTTTGCATCGTTTTTTGAACGTCCTTTTATTTTTCTAGGACGTTACAAGGCTTAGAACTTTAGCAGCAATTTCTCATGTTTTAAAGAAAATTTCAAAAGGCAATTTTTTCAGGGACCAGTTCAGTTCTGAGGTGGCTTTGAGGGCCTTGTATATTAGAAAATCCCCAGAAGTCACCCCATTTTGAAAACTGCACCCCTCAAGGTATTCGAATCGGCATTCACAGTGTTTTAACCCTTTAGGCGTTTCACAGGAATTAAAGCAAAGTAGAGGTGAAATTTACAAATTTAATTTTTTTTGCCGAAATTCATTTCTAACACTTTTTTTTTGTAACACAGCAGGTTTTACCAGAGAAATGCAACTCAATATTTATTGCCCAGATTCTGCAGTTTTTAGAAATATCCCACATGTGGCCCTAGTGTGATAAAGGACTGAAGCACTGGCCTCAGAAGCAAAGGAGCACCCAGTGGATTTTGGGCCTCCTTTTTTTTAGAATATATTTTAGGCACCTTGTCAGGTTTGAAGAGGTCTTGTGGTGCCAAAACAGTGGAAACACCCCAAAAGTTACCCCATTTTGGAAACTACACCCCTCAAGGAATTTATCTAGGTGTATAGTTGGCATTTTGACCGCACAGGTTTTTTTGCCAAATTTATCAGAATTAGTCTGTAAAAATGAATAGCTACTTTTTTTCTGAAAAAACATAGAAATTTGTAATATTTACGAGGAATAATGAAGAAAATCACCCGAACATTTGTAAAGCAATGTCTCCTGATTACAGCAATATCCCATATGTGGTAATAAACTGCTGATAGGACCCACAACAGGGCTCCGAAGGGAAGGAGTGCCATTTGGATTTTGGAGAACGGATTTTGCTGGATTGGTTTTCGATGCCATGTCGCGTTTGCAACGCCCTGGAGAGACCAAAACAGGGGAAACTCTCCAAAAGTGACCCCATTTTAGAAACTACCTCTCAAGGAATTTATCTAGGGGTATAGTGAGCATTTAGACTTCACGGGTCTTTTGCAGAATTTATTAGAATTAGGCGGAGAAAATTAATATCACTTTTTTTCCACTAAAATTTTTTGAATTTTCTCATTTTCACAAGGGATAAAAGGAGAAATAAACAACCAATTTTTGTAAAGCTATTTCTACCGGGTACGGAAATATCCCACATATGGTCATACATTTTTTTCATTAGAAATGAATTAACCCTTTCAGGACTGATCCATTTTTTGCTTTCTTATTTTCGTCTTTCACTACCCGCCTTCCAAGAGCCATGACTTTTTTCTTTTTCCGTCAGTAGAGTGATGTGAGAGCTTATTTCTTGAGGGAGGAATTGTAGTTTCTATTGATACCATTTAAAGTGCCATAAAAAGTACTGGGAAACTGAAAGAAAATAGGAAAATATAGGAATATAGTAAAAAAATCTGATTCCATTTTCTGGGGTTTTCGTTTTTACAGCTTTCACCGTGCGGTAAAAACGAAAACTACAGCGATTTTGGCGGTTTAAATTATTTAAGTTTTTTACGGTGTTCACCGTGCGAGTTAAATAATGGTATATTGTAATAGCTCGGCCTTTTACGGACGTAGCGATATCATTTCTGTTTTATTTTATACATTACTTTTGAAGAAAAATGGGAAAAGGTTTTTTTTTTAACTTTAAACTTTTTTCTTTCTCACTACTAAGTTTAATTCTTCTACACTTTTTTAGTCCCCTTAGGGGACTTGTACCAGCGATCATTGGATCCACGGGTACAATATGCTGCAATACTAATGTATTGCAGTGTATTGTTATTTTTACAAACTCCTGTAACAGCGTGATCGCTGTTCCTGTCCGTTAGTTCCGGGTGTCAGCTGTAATACACAGCTGACACCCGCAGCGTATGGAGCGAGCTCAGCACGTGAGACTGCTCCATACATCACCCCCGCACCATGATGTGCTATTAAGTCATAGTGCGCAAAGGGATTAATGCACAGCGGATGGTGTGAATATTGCAATTTTCCACTGATATGCCATTTTAGTGCATAATATGTCGTGTCCAGTTTGTGCCCCTGAAGACAAATACCTCATAAAGCGTTAAGCGGGTTCTCCCGGGTTTGGCGATGCCATATATGTGGGCACAAACTGCTGTTTGGGCACACTGCAGGGCTCAGAAGGGAGGGACGCCATTTTGCTTTTGGAGCGCAGATTTTGCTTGGTAGTTTTTCTGTTTGGGGTTTTGCTGGTATTTCAGTTTATAATGTGGGGGCCTATGTAATCTGTACAGAGAACATCAGCACATAATAAGAGGGTATAAAAATGCTGTAAATAAATAATAATAATTCATAGATATGGGGCCGGTGTCGCACTGATAAATGGTGTCTGATCTTATCCGCTTTTGAAACACTCTGCACATTTTGCATCGCCATATTCTGAGAGCCAGAACGTCTTTATTTTTTCACCACCGGAGCTGCGTGAGGGCTTATTTGTTGCGAGACAATCTGTACTTTTCATTGGTACCATTTTGGGGTACATGCGATTTTTTTTTTTTTTTTGGATCACTTTTTATTAAATTTTTTTGCAAGCCGGGTGACCAAAAACAAGCAATTCTGACAATGTTTTTTAGTTTATTTTTTGCGGCGTTCACCGTGCACTATAAATGACAAGTATATTTTATTCTGCGGTTCGGTACGATTACGGCGATACCATATGTATATAGGGTTTTTTTATGTTTTGCAGCGTTTGCGCAATAAAATCACTTTTTTGTAAATTTATTTCTTTTCTGTCACCGTATTCTGAGAGCCGTAACTTATTTTTATTTTTCAGTCAAAAAAGCTGTGTAAGAGCTTGTTTTTTGCAAGACGGGTTGTAGTTTTTATCGGTATTATTTTCGGGTACATGCAACTTTTTGATCACTTTTTATTCTCTCTTTTGGGAGGGGTGGTGACCAAAAAATAGCGATTCTGGTGTCGTTTTTTTATAGATTTTTTTTTTTTTTGGGGTGTTCATCGTGTGGGAAAAACAACATTATAGTTTTATAGTTGGGGTCGTTACGAACGCGGTGATACCAAATATGTGTACTTTTTTTAACGTGATCATTTTTTTTTCCTATAATGAAAGACTTATTATAGGAAAAAAATGCAGTGTTTGTTTAACTTATAACTTTTATTTTTACACTTTTTTTAAAACATTTTTATTATCTTTATTTTACGTTTTTCACTTGTCCCACTAGGGGACACTTAGACTTGCAGCTTTGATCGCTGCTAGAGTACATTACACTACACACGTAGTGTAATGTACTCTGTCATTGTAACGTGACAGTCACACTGACAGGAAGCTTCGGAGGACCGGCCGGAGGCTGCTCCTCCGAGGCTTCCGTACATGGCAACCCGGAGGTCGTGGTCTGACCTCCGATTGCCGTGACAAGCATCGGTAGCCCCCACGATCACTATGTGGGGGCTGCCGATGTGCTTCAAACCACTTAAATGCGGCGACGGCATTTATGGGGTTAATTGCCGAAATCAGCGGCGATGGTCCGCTGACCGGCAAGGCTGGAGTGTCAGCTGTCAGGGACAGCTGACCTCCCAGTTCCCGGACTCTGTCCGTTAGGACAGTGTGCGCCGGGAACTACTCCGCAATAGTACGTCTGGATGCGGGAACTAAGTCCTCTGCAGGACGTACTATTGCGGAGCAGCGCGTGAAGAGGTTAAAGGGGCTCTGTCACCACGTTATAAGTGCCCTATCTCCTACATAAGGAGATGGGCGCTATAATGTAGGTGACAGCAGTGCTTTTTCATAGCTGTATGAGGACTTTGCGGGATTAGTTGTACTTTTTATTGGCACCGTTTTGGGGTAAATATAATTTTTGTGAACTTAAAGGGAAGGTGTCATGACATTTTTTATTTTTTTTATCATATTGGTTTTAGTATGATAAAAAAAATACAATTATTTGTGTTCGTGTGTTCTTTTTACTTTTTTTAAAATTTTACTTCTCTATGGGGGCTGCCGTTTTTATTTTATTTTTTCATCTCTGTATGTGTTGATTAACGACACATACAGAGATGGAATACGGCACATACATCCCCATAGAGAATGCGAACGGGAGCCGTTCCATTCACTACAGTGTATGCCATCTGTGTGGGAACGGCGCATGCGCCGCTCCCACACAGACCTAAAGGATGGTCTTCGGCAGAGCGAAATCCGGCGCCATTTTCATGTGGACTGGAAGCCGTGGTCGGACAGTAAGATGACTACTTCCGGCCCCAGCTTCCGGCCATCTGTTAAAGGAAGCGAAGGCGCAAGGAATAGGAGCAGAGGTGGCAGCGGCGGCATGATCAGGTAAGTTATGTTCGTGTATGTGATGTGTGTTTTACGTTCGTGTATGTTTGTGTTATACTGTTTGCTGAGCACTGTATCTAATCCTCCTACACTGTGCAGTTGCTCAGAAAATGGCGGCACACAGTGTAGGAGGTTTGACTATTCAAACCCCCTCCTTCTCCTGACACTAGCCAGAATAAGGTAGCGGGGAATTCTGTGAGGACACTAGAGCGAGTGTGTCTACCCCAAATTTGCAGCATAAGGCAATGAGTTGCTTTACCACATTGACCATGCTGCAATTTTGGGAAGTGCTCCCTCTAGTGCCCAGCACATGGAAATATTATAAATTAGAATCCAATTTATAATATTTCCTGACTTGTGAAAAAAATTAAAACAATGTGTAATCACTCAAATAATAATTGTTTAACTTAAAAAAAAATAAAAAAATATTCTTGCGACACATTCCCTTTAAATTTACTTTTTTTTGGGGGTAATAGAATAAAATAGAATAAAACCCTGAAGTTCCGCCATTGTAACACGTTAGCTTTATTGTATGGGTCGGTACGATTAGGACGATACCACATGTGTAGAGGTTTTTTATGTTTTACTACATTTGCACAATAAAAACACTCGTGCACTAAAATTATTTGTTTTTGCATCGTCTCTTTCCAAGAGCCGTAAGTCACTGGCATATCTATAGGGGTCGCAGCCCCCCGCACCACATCAATAAAAAGTTGCTATAGTAACTCAGGCCGCGGGCCCCTGTTACTATAGTAACAGACTGTACTTACCTTCCTGGTTCCGAATCGCAGCGGAGGTCCTGACGTCAAGCGCTGTGCACAGCGTATGACATCACAGCGCTATGCGCCGCGCACAGCATCGAGACAGAACTACCGCCGCGGCTGAAGAGGAAGCTAATATTAGCCCTGACTGGCGGGGTCCGACTCCCGGGACCTGCCAATCGGCTGTTTTGAAGGGGCCGCGGCACTCGTACGAGAGATGCTCCCCTTCATTCCGGTCACACTGTGAATCGGTGTCGGCGATTCACAGTGTGAACGAGTAGTGAAATGAAGGCGAAGCAGCTCTCGTACGAGTTCTGCGTCCCCTTCAAAACAGCTGATTTGCGGGTCCCGGGAGACACATCAGCTATTGATGGCCTATCCTGTGGATAGGCCATCAATGTTTAGGGACTGCACAACCCCTTTAAGCCTACGATGTTGCAGGTTTAGGGGGCCCATGAGACAGGATCACAGATTGTGTGATCCTGTCTGCTGGGCCCTGTATCTAAGCCAATCACATGGTAGGCTTAGATACATGGCCAATGTGTGATCCTGTCTGCTGGGCCCTGTATATAAGCCTACCACACTGTAGGCTTAGATACAGGGCCCCAGCACACAGTAATCTTATACTGTATAAGATTACTGTCTGCTGGACCCTGTATCTAAGCCTAACACATGTATTACTAATCGTTTTTCTTGTGTGTTTTCTTACAGGTTCGGTCGTTGGACTACGGCGGATTCCAGGACTACTTCGATAAAATGGTTAATGAGGGTTGTGTGGGTTTTTTTTTTATTTCAATAAAATATTTTTTCTATGTCTTTGTGTTTTTTTTTTAAACTATATTACTACCGTCTTAGTAATGGCCGCCGGCTGATTGACCGCATCCATTGCTAAGGCGGGGCTTAGTGTTAGCCGGTGCAGAGGCTAACACTAACCCCCTTTATTATCCCGGTACCCACCGCCACCAGGGGTGCTGGGAAGAGCCGGGTACGATCCAGTACCTGACCATCTGTAGTGATGGTCGGCCACTGGGGTGGCCGCAGGCTGGTATTATCAGGAGGGGAAAGGCCAAAAACAGTGGCCCTTCCCACCCTGGTAATGCTAGGCTGCTGCTGCTTATTGTATCTGGCTGGTTATGAAAAATGGGGGGGACCCCACGTCATTTAAAAAAAAAAAAAAAAAATTTGGAAAGAACGATGTGGGGTCCCCCCCCAATTTTCATAACCAGCCAGATGCAACACAGCAGCAGCCGGCAGCATTACCAGGGTGGTAGGTGCCACTGTTTTTGGCCTTCCCCAGCCTAATACTACCAGCCTGCGGCCACCCCGGTGCCTGCCCGTCACTACAGATGGTCGGGTACTGGTTCGTACCCGGCTCTTCCCAGCATCCCTGGTGGCGGTGGGTACCGGGGTAATAATGGGGGTTTGTGTTGGCCTTTGCACCGGCTAACATTAAGCCCCGCCTTAGTAATGGAGGTTGTCAATCAGCCAGCGGTGATAATAAAGTTTAAAAAGCACATAGAAAAAATATTTTATTTTAAAGCACATAGAAAAAATATTTTATTGCAATAAAAAAACACAACCCTCATTAACCATTTTATTGAGAATAAAAAAAACGCCGTCATTGAAGTCCTCGAATCCGAAGTCCAACAACCGAACCTGTAAAAAGACACAAACACACAAAAATAATAAGTAACACATAAAGAAGCAAAATTATTATTATTACCTTTCCTGGGTCCAGCGCTGGAGCTGCAATGTCAGCGAGCTGGGCCCTGTATCTAATCCAATCATGTGTGATACGGTCTGCTGAGCCACTGTATCTAATCCTATTATGTGTGATACTGTCTGCTGAGCCACTGTATCTAATCCTATCATGTGTGATACTGTCTGCTGAGCCACTGTATCTAATCCTATCATGTGTGATACTGTCTGCTGAGCTGTGTATCTAATCCCATCATGTGATACTGTCTGCTGGGCCCTATATCTAATCCAATCATGTGTGATACTGTCTGCTGGGCCCTATCTCTAATCCTATCGTGTGTGATACTGTCTGCTGAGCCGCTGTATCTAATCCTATCATGTGTGATACTGCCTTCCGAGCCACTGTATCTAATCCGATCATGTGTGATACTGTCTGCTCAGCCACTGTATCTAATCCTATCGTGTTATACAGTCTGCTGAGTCATTGTATCTAATCCTATCATGTGTGATACTGTCTGCTCAGCCACTGTATCTAATCCTATCATGTGTGATACTGTCTGCTCAGCCACTGTATCTAATCCTATCATGTGTGATACTGTCTGCTCAGCCACTGTATCTAATCCTATCATGTGTGATACTGTCTGCTGAGCCAATGTATCTAATCCTATCCATAGTTTATAGGGTCGTAGTGCTATAGATATGCTATGCTGTCTCCTATACACACATTTTTTTTTGGGCGGACATATATGTATTGGGGCTATTTCCCTGACATTTTAAGCCCTGATGGTATGTTCACACGGCAGCGTCCATTACGGCTGAAATTATGGTGCTGTTTTCAGGAGAAAACAGCACCGTAATTTCAGCCGTAAAGGCATGTGCAGGCGTCTTTTGCTGCGTCCATTACAGACGTAATTGGAGCTGTTTTTCCATGGCGTCCATGGAAAACGGCTCCATTTACGTCTGAAGAAGTGACAGCCACTTCTTTGACGCGGGCGTCTTTTTTACGCGCCGCCTTTTGACAGCGGCACGTAAAAAAATGACCGTCGGCACAGAACATCGTAAGACCCATTCAAATGAATGGGCAGATGTTTGCCAACGCTTTTGAGCCGCATTTTTGGACGTAATAAAATGCTAAAGCGCCCGAATTACGTCCGTAAATAGGGTGTGTGAACCCAGCCTTAGTGACGCCCCGGCTGCTAGTGCTGCATTGTTGGGTCACTTAGGAGACCCAGCGATGCTGCGGACCGTCGGCCATGATGAGTTTGCGGGGGGACGACCCAATAAGAACTTTTGCATCGGGGCCCATAAGCCTTTAGCTACGTCATTATGGTCACGGCAATGACACATACGTATAATTTTTAATTTATTTTTTACACTAAATAAAACCACTTTTTATGGGAAAAAATGGTTTTGTTTTTGTTTTTTTGTTTTTTTTACTGTAATGTTTATTAACCATTACTTATTTGTTTTAGTCCCACTAGGGGACTTTACTGTCCAATCTTTGGATCGCTCTGGCACGTCCTAATAGGCATATAGTCAGGGCAGACCTGGGGGCCTTTATCAGGCCCCGACTGCCATCGAGAGGCCTGTGATTGCATTTGCGGGCCGCCGATGGGTGAGAGAGGGAGCTCCCTCCCTCTGCAAATTATTTAAATGCGGCGGTCGCTATTGACCGCAGCATTTAACAGGTTAAACGGCCACGATCAAAGTAAACTTTGATCACGGCCGTTGGTGCAGGAGCCCGGCTGTCATCACCCATGCAGGACTTAGACTGGACCGCCGTGACCTCCATGAAAATGTGTATTGGTGGTCACTAAGGGGTTAACTGGTAGTAATGAGTTACAATTAAAGCAAATGTGTACAAAAATATTTTAACCCCTTCCTGCTGCAGCCACTTTTGACCTTCCTGACAAAGCCTTATTTTTCAAATCCGACGTGTCACTTTATGTGGTAATAACTTTGGAATGCCTTTACCTATACAAGCGATTCCGAGATTGTTTTCTTGTGACGCATTGTACTTTAAGTTGGTGGTAAAATTTGGTCGATATTCAGTATTTAATTGTGAAAAATTAGCAAAATATTTGGTTTTCTTTATTTTAATGTATCTGCTTGTAAGACATATAGTGATACCACACAAAATAGTTGCGAATTAACATCCCCCATATGTGTACTTTAGACTGGCGTAGTTTTTTCAACATCCTTTTATTTTTCTAGGACATTACAAGGCTTTAGCAGAAATTTCTCACATTTTCAAGAAAATTTCAAATGGCTATTTTTCAGGAACCAGCTCAGTTGTGAAGTGGCTCTGTGGGGCCTACAAAATACAAACACTCATAAGTCACCCTATTTTAAAAACTTCACCCCCTCAAAGTATTCAAAACCGCATTTAGAAATTTCTTAACACTTTACGTGTTCCACCTGACTTACAGCAAAATAGAGGTGAAAATTAGAAATGTATTTGTTTTTGAAGAAATTTGTACTAGATAAGGAGATCGGCGCTATAATGTAGGGGACAGCAGTGCTTTTTATTTAAAAAACAATCAATTTTTACCACTTTATTAGCGATTTTAGATTTATGCTAATGAGTTGCTTAATACCCAGGTGGGCGTATTTTTACTTTAGACCAAGTGGGCGTTGTACAGAGGAGTGTATGACGCTGACCAATCAGCGTCATGCACTCCTCCATTCATCTAGACAGCGCATAGGGATCCTGCTAGATCCTTATGTGCTGTCTTATACTAACACATTAACGATACTGAAGTGTTTAGACATACCACGGGATGTCTATTCACAATCCCTGCACTTCGTTACTGTTTTTGTGGTAGTTACAGCAGAGCAAAGCGTAATCTCGCTGTAACTGGTCATCTACCGCGTAATTTCGCGAGACTACGCTTCCTCTGCTGTAACTACCACAGACAGAGTAACGAAGTGCAGAGATTGTGAATAGACATCCCGTGGAATGTCTATTTACTGTCTAAACACTTCAGTATTGTTAATGTGTTAGTATAAGACAGCACATAAGGATCTAGCAGGATCCCTATGCACTGAGTAAATGAATGGAGAGGAGTGCATGACGCTGATTGGTCAGCGTCATACACTCCTCTGTACAACGCTCACTTGGTCTTAAGTAAAAATATGCCCACTTGGGCATTAAGCAACTCATTAGCATAAATCTAAAATCGCTAATAAAGTGGTGAAAATAGATTTTTATTAAATAAAAAGCACTGCTGTCATCTACATTATAGCGCCGATCTCCTTATGTAGGAGATAGGGCACTTATAATGTGGTGACAGAGCCTCTTTGACTGTATCATTCGCTCTCCGTGACCTAATAGTACGTCACGGGAGTTGCCGTAGCTCTTTCAGCGGGGACCGATCACGGTGTCCCCGCTGATCCCTTAGAAGCCGCGTTCAACAGCAATCGAGGATTCTTAGGGGTTAAACTTCCATCGACAGACCGCTACATGATAGCGGGCGGCGATGGTTGCTATGGACCCACTATGCTTGCTGTCAGCGAGTAGCTGACCGCTCTAATACGCTGCACTACGCATGTAGTGCAGTGGATTAGAGAGGTCAGCTACTCGCTGAGAGAAAGTATGTAGTGCAGTGTATTAGAATTGCGATCATGGCCTCCTGCCCTCAAGTCCCCTAGTGGGACAAAGTAAAAAAGTTAAATAAAAATAAATAGTGAAAAATAAATGTTTTAAAAGTAATAAAACTAGAAATCCCCCTTTATCAGTCCTTTTTTATTAATAAAAAAAAAATAACAACAATAAACTAAATGTATTTAGTTATTTATCCCACACGGTCAACGCCCTAAAATAAAAATAAGCCATACGAGAATGACAATTTTTTTTTGGCCACTTTACCTCCCAAAAAATAGAATAAAAACAGATAAAAAAGTCGCATGTACCTAAAAAAGGGTGCTGATCTAAACTACAGTTCGTTGCGCAAAAAACAAGTCCTCGCACGGCTTTCTTGATGGAAAAATAAAAAAGTTATGGCTCTTAGAATAAGGCAAAACAAAAAGTAAATGATTTTTTATAAAAAGTATTTTATTCTGCAAACGCCATAAGACATAAAAAAAACTATAAACATATATGGTTCCGCCGTAATCCTATCGCCACGCAGAATAAAGTGAAAGTGTTATTTAAAGCGCATGGTGAACGCCATAAAAAAATTGAATAAAACAGTAGTAGAATTGCTGTTTTTTCGTCACCACGCCTCTTAAAAATAGAATAAAAACTCGAAGATCAAAAAATCGCACGCACCCCATGAAAACTAAAATGAATAACTCAAGTGGTCTAGTTTCCAAAATGGGGTCACGTTTAAGGAGTTTCCCCTGTACTGGTACCTCAGAAGGTCTGCAAATGCGACATGGCACCCAGAAACCAATCCAGCAAAATGTACATGCCAAATATCACTTCTTCCTTTCTGAGCTCTGCCGTTTGTCCAACTAGCAGTTTATGATCACATATGGGGTATTGCCGTAATCGTGAGAAATTGGGGTGCTTTTCCTCCTTTATTCCTTGTCAAAATTTAAAATTCTTACCTTTTATCAGAAAAATATGATTTTCAATTGCACAGCCGGATTCCACAAAATACATCAATAAACCTGTGGGATCTAAATGCCCACTATACCCCTCGGTAAGTTCCTTGAGGGGTGTAGTTTGCCAAATAGGGTCACTTTTGGGGAGTTTCCACTGTTTTGGCACCACAAGACCGCTTCAAACCGGACATGGTGCGTAATAAAAAGGAGGCCTCAAAATCCGCTAGGCAATCCTTTGCTTTAGAGGCCTGTGCTTCAGTCCATTATCACAGTAGGGCCACATGTGGGATATTTCTCAAAACTGCAGAATCTGGGCAAGAAGTATTGAGTTACGTTTCTCTGGTAAAACCTTCTGTTTGACTGAAAAAAATAGAATAAAAAGGATTTTCTTACAAAAAAATGAAATTTGTCAATTTCACCTGTAAGCAATGATGCGTGATAAAGACCCATTCATGGGTTGAAACGTTGCAAGTGGTTTTATGCTTGGTGAATAAATCAAATAGACTTCTTTGGATTATCTTGAGCGCTGCAGTTCCTTTCTTCGATTGCATAAATGTCTCCCTTGCACCAGGGATTCTTTGCTGCGTGCACCACCCATGTTTGAGGAGTTGTCCTTTCCTACTGAAATTTTTTTTGTGGCTGTGCTGCTGTTTTCCTGAATATCTACTGCTTATGTTCTGAGCCGTGTTACGTCCTAGAAAAAAAAGGATGTTCAGAAAATGATGCCAACATATAGTAGACATATGCTGACCAATCAGCATCATACACTTCACTTTATTCCAGCCCAGCTTGTTTCACTGCACAATGTGATCTCGCGAGATCATGCTGTGACGGGACTTCCTCCTAGAGGTCCTTCACCGAAGGACCGATGGAAGAGTCAACAGACATATATCCAAATCTGCAGCGGCTGGAGGCGATGTCTGTTCAGTTTTCCATGGCTCCGATGAAGAACCTGTGGGAGGAAGTCCTGTCACCACGTGATCTCGCGAGATCACGCTGTGCAGTGAAACAAGCTGGGCATGATTGAAGAGACGTGTGTGATGGGTCAGCGTCATACACTTCTCTTTACAACGCCCACTTGTTCATTAAGAACTAATTGGAATAAATCTAAAATAGTTCATAAATTTCTAAAAAAATTGACGTTTTTCAAAATAAAAACCACTTCTGTTATCTACATTACAGCGCCTATCAGAATAGGTAGGAGATAGGGCACTTATAAACAGGTGAGAGCCTCTTTAATAATAAAAATTCTGTAACAAAGATTTTTACCAGAGAAAAGCAACTCAATACTTATTGCCCAGATTCTGCAGTTTTTAAAAATATTCCACATGTTGCCCTACTCTGCTAATGTACTGAAACATAAGCCTCAGAAGCAAAGGAGCACCTAGAAGATTTTGGGGCCTTCCTTTTATTCCAATATATTTTAGTCACCATGTCAAGTTTGAAGAGGTCTTGTGGTGAACAAAGGAAACACCCCAATTCTTTTATTTTCATTTTGACCATTAACCCGTTAGTGACCGCCAATACGCCTTGTCACGGCAGCCACTAATGGGCTTTATTCTGATGCATAAGACTTTTCACTGCGCTGCATCAGAATAAGTAAACCGAGCAGGGAGCTGTCAAATCTCCTTGCTCTCAGCTACCAGAGGTAGCTAAGGGCTGGGGGCGTCCCTGCTCGAACATGTGAGATCGATATAAGTATCGCTCTCACCCGTTTAACCCTTCAGATGCGGTGCTCAATAGCGTGCGCCGCATCTGAGTTGTTTTGGAGAGAGGGAGGGAGCTCCCTCTCATCCCACCGACACCCGGTGATAAGATAACTGAGTGTCTGTGTCTCCGATGGCAGCCAGGGGCCTAATAAAGGCCCACAGGTCTGCCTGTAGTGAATGCCTGCTAGGTCATGGTCGATAAATTCAATATTTATTTGTAAAAAAAAACACAGATTTAGAGAAAATTAGTAAAAATTTGCATTTTTCTAAGTTTAAATGTATCTACTTGTAAAACACAGTAATACCACACAAAATACTTACTAGTTTATATTTCCCATATGTCTACTTTATGTTTGCATCGTTTTTTTGAACATTGTTTTATTTTTCTAGGATGTTAAAAGGCTTAGAACTTTAGCAGCAATTTCTCATATTTTCAAGAAAATTTCAAAAGCCTTTTTTTTTCAGGGACCAGTCCAGTTCTGAAGTGGCTTTGAGGGCCATATATATTAGAAAGTCCCTATAAATCACCCAATTTTGAAAACTGCACCCCTTAAAGTATTCAAAACAGCATTCAGAAAGTGTTTTAACCCTTTAGGCGTTTCACAGGAATTAAAGCAAAGTAGAGGTGAAATTTACAAATGTAATTTATTTTTTTTTGCCAAAATTAATTTGTAATACATTTTTTCCTGTACCACAGAAGGTTTTACCCGAGAAATGCAACTCCATATTTATTGCTCAGATTCTGTCGTTTTTAGAAATATGCCACATTTTTACAAGGAATAAAGTAGAAAAACCACCCCAACATATGTAAAGCAATTTCTTCCGATTTATAGCAATACCCCATATGTGGTAATAAACTGCTGTTTGGACCCACAGCAGGGCTCAGACGAGAAGGAGCACCATTTCCATTTTGATCACTTTTTATTGTATATTTTGGGAGGGGTGGTGGCCAAAAAAGTGATTTTGGCATTGTTTTTTATTTTATTTGCGGTGTTCACCATGCGGGGAAAAATAATTTTATAGTTGGGGTCGTTCCGAACGCGGTGACACCAAATATGTGTACTTTTTTTTTTTTTTTACGTGTTCATTTTTTTCCTATAATAAGACTTATTTTATAAAAAAAAAAAAAAAACAGTTCTTGTTTATGTCACTTACAACTTTTATTTTTACACTTTTTTTAAAAACCTTTTTATTCTTTTTTTTTTTTTTTTTTTTTAACTTTATTTGTCCCACTAGGGGACACTTAGACTTGCAGCTCTGATCGCTGCTGGAATACATTACACTACCTACGTAGTGTAATGCATTCCAGCTGTCATTGTGACGTGACAGTCACACTGACAGGAAGCCTACGGCCAGCCTCTGGCTGGTCCTCATAGGCTTCTGTACATGGCAGCCCGGAAGCCATGGTCTGGCATCCGGTTGCCATGGGTACCATCGCCAGCCCCCGTGACTTCACGTGGGGGCTGACGATCTGCGCTAAACCTTAAATGTGGTGATCGCAATCGAACGCCGCATTTAAGGGGTTAACGGCCGAAATCAGCGGCGATGGCCTGCTGATCGGCAACGGGGAATGCAGGGCAGACACCCTGCACAGTTAACCGCCGCTGCAGTGTAGCGCCGCACGGCGGTTAACTGTCAAATCACTGAAGTAACTGCACGTCGAGGTGCGCGAAGTTACTGCACACCCCAACGTGCAGTTACGTCAAGGTGCGGGAAGGGGTTAAATATAAGATAAGAATGTGCAAACATGGGAAAACGCAAACATCGGCACGCAGGCCAACCGTAAATGGCATTGCAAGAACGATAGATGCTCAACAGCTTGTGTACAAGAAAATTAGACGGCTACCTACAGTCAACATAGCACATTTGAGTATTACCTGAAATACAGTAGTAATAGAAAGGAAGGGAAGGAGAAGGGGTTCAACAAGATCAAGACCAGAGTGATTGGAGTTTAAGAGACAACAATGGCGAAAACTGAAATCGAATCCAATGGTACAAGGTCTTGATAAATTTAGCATGAGTTCCTCTCATAGATGCAGTAAGATCCTCCATTCTCATGATCTCCTGTATTTTACAAAACACATGGCTATCGATGGGGGGGCTTTATCTCCACAACGCGGGAATACAGGTTCTAGCTGCATTCACCAGAAGGCTTCAGTGATCTCATGGGTGAAGGTGCAGATGTTGACTTTGAGAGGTGTTGATATGAGGAATGTATGTACAAGAGCGAGTTTTCCTGAGTGCCCAAGCAAGGGTCCTACCCGGTTTATTACTAAATTCATAAAAGTGCCGTCTGCATTTAGCTAATGAGGCCCTGGCTTTAGAAAGCCAAAGCGATCGCACCTGCTGTAGTGAGCATTTTGACCCCACCGGTGTTTCATAGATTTTAATCGATTTTGGACGTGAAAATGAAAAATAATTTTTTTTTCCAATAAAATTTAGTTTTAGCTAAAAAAAAATACATAAATGTCTACAAGGAATAAAGAAGAAAAAGCCCCCTAACGTTTGTAAAGCAACTTCTCTGGAGTATGGAAATACCCCATATTTGGGCACAAACTGCTGTTTGGGCACACGGTAGGGCTCAGAATGGAAGGACCCGCCATTTGGCTTTTGGAGTGCAGATTTTGCTGGATTGGTTTCTGGGCGCTATGTCACATTTGCAAAGCCCCTGTGGAACCAAAACAGTGGAAACCCCCCGGAAGTGACCCCATTTTGGAAACTACATACCTCAAGGTATTCACCTAGGGGTGTAGTGGGCATGTTATCCCTGTGGGTGTTTTGCAGAAATTAGTGTGCACTGGATGTTGCAGAGTGAAAATGGGAATTTTGCTGTAGATATGCCAATATGGGGTGCCCAGCTGGTGCCACCATAACAAGACAGCGCTCTAATTATTATTGGGTTTTTACCGGTTTTAGAAACAACCATTTTGTGGCCCTAATATTTTGCCTGGGCAATCGACCAGGCTCAGGAGTAAGAGTGCCAATACGAAATTGAGGCCTTATTTGGCGATTTACAAAGTATTGGTTGACAATTGCAGGGCTCTGATGTACATATACAGCATTCACCATGCATTATAAATTACATGTTAAGTGTTCTCTGCGGGACAGTACGATTCTGGCGATAACAAATTTATAGCATTTTTTTATGTTTTACAACTTTTTGCACTATAAAATTACTTTTTGTAAAATGAAAGCGTTTTTTTCTGTCGCAGTGTTGTGAGAGCCATAACTTTTTTTAAATTTTTCATAGACGGAGTTGTAGATGAGCTTTTATTTTTTATAGATACCATGTTTTGTTACATACGACTTTTTGATCTGTTTCTATTAACAATGTTTTGTAGGGCAAAGTGACCAAAAAACAAATTCTGGCGTTTGTTTTTGTTTTTTTACGCCGTTCACTGCGTGGGATAAATGACATAATATTTTTATAGTTCAGGCCGTTACGGTCGTGGCGGTACCAAGTATGCATGTTTTTTGTTTTTTTTCAATAATAAAGAACTTGATAAGGGAAAAAGGGCGATTTGTGTTTTTATTTTATTACTTGAAACTTTTATTATGTTTTTACAACTTTTTTTTTTTTAATGCTTTTTTTTAGCACTATGGGACTTGCCAGATTGTTTTTTTTTCTAATATATTTCAATACTTATGTAGTGCAATGTATTAGATTTGTCAGTCGTTTACTGACGGCAAGCCGATTAGGCTTCTCCGGCCGGGGCCTTATCGGCTTCCGTAATGGCAGTCCAAGAGGCCGTTGTTAGGCCTCTTGTTCCCATAGCAGCAGTCGGCAGCCCTGCAATCGCATGGCAGGGCTGCCGATCTGCTACCAACCTCGAAGATGCAGCGATTGCTTTAGATCGCTGCATCTTAGGGGTTAACAGCAAGGCACGGCGCCAGCTCCGGTTCCTGCCGTTACAGGTGGATATCAGCTGTAACATACGGCTGACACCCTCCGCTGATGACGCCAGCCCAACTCTTGACCGGCACCATTTTTCCGTCGGCTACCGCAGCCTTTTGGGCTCCTCCTCTGGGCGGGGCCTGGAAGGCATCAGTACTAGGCATACTGGGAGGCCAGTATTAGGCCTCCGGTTGCCATTGAAGCCACAGTCACCCCGGCAATTTCATTACTGGGGTGCTGATGAGCTGCAAACCCCTTAAATTCAGCGATCGCTTTTGACCACTGCATTTATGGGGTTAATGGCGGGGTTCGGAGCTAAATTCGCTCCCTGCCATTACAGCAGGGTGGCAGCTGTAACATACAGCGGACACCTGGGGATCGTGGCACCGATTTATCTTCTGAGCCAGTGTCATGTCAGATTCATTCTCTATGGGAGCGCCGGAGGTAGCAGAGCGCAGTGTTCGGCTTTTTCCGGCGCTGCAATAGAGCATGAATGGAGCGTCAGTATGCATGAGCGATCTGCCGCTCGTTTAAAATTGGGGTTCGGGCAACTTTGAGCTCGGGCACCCACCCATCAGCAAGTTACCCCTTACCAAACTGATAGGGGGTAACTTGTTGTAACCGGAATAAACCTTTAATATTGAAATGCTATTTACCAATTTTTAGGTTGTGAATGTTGTTTATTGCTATAACTTTATTGATTGATCATTTTTGTTACAGCTAGAGTCTTCATTGCATACTAATATTTATATTGTATCATGAAATAGGGGATTTAATACTTTTTTCTATTATTCATTTTATAGGTATTATATCCCAAAATCACAGAATAGAACTTATAAATGCATATTTGTTTTTCATCACAGTTTTTCTGTATAGCTGCTGTTGATACAGCAGCCTCAGTTAGGGTAAATTCAAACATGGCGTAAATATTTTCGTGGTGTAGGTTTTCAACAGCAGAAAAGTCTCCATGTTATCTTATTACAAAAAAAAAAATGCAATTCCTACTAGGTGTAATTTTTCACTTGTAATTTTGTACGCAGCATGCCCAATGTGATGCCGAATTTCTTCATAAACTTGTGGTTTTAAACTCTATGCTGAAATCTAGATTAGCGTATTTTGCTGCAGATTTTATGTTGTTTTTGTTGTAAAATCTATGAGTGTGTCTGGTTTAACCCAGGAAAACAAAGTATGTGACCTATTTTAAATTCTAACAAACCAACACAAATACTCGACGAAAAATTCGCAATGGTCATTCCCGTAGTAAAAACACAGAAAAATCAGCATGTCATACAGTAGAGAAACATACATGGCATATAACCTTTTCCATATCATAGGAGCGAAAACAATCCTTCCCCGTCCCCCAGAACACGACCTCGGCAATCCTAAATAAACAGCATAGATAAGTAATAAGAGTGAATGATTCCAAACAGCATTCTCAAATTAAGATATGAGTTGCAGCCCCCACAAGAGTGACTTTCAGAAGTTCACTATCGTACCAAGCGGTGTGACAATTGCTATCTCAATAGCGATAAAATGTAACTCAATAAAGATTGTCCATTTAATAAATAAGTTTTTCTCAGCACTTGATTCTTTCTGTCCTTCCACCTCTATACGTTCCAAACCTAATAGTGATTTTAACTGTCACAATCGTGTCAATACGGTATGTCTTTGTCTAACCATTTAGAAAGAAGACCATGTAGGGCCACTAGTAAAACTATATGTACCAGGGGAGAAGGAGACCCGGTTTCCTGATCAATCTGCATGTCTTAAAGATGACCTGTCACGTCTCCGGACTTGTCTATTTTAGTGAACACTTCTATTTCCCATGACATAACAATTAAACTATTTTCCTAGAACTCTTGTGCCGTCGTTCTGTTATTACTCCTAGAACTGTGTGCATAAATTGACTACCGGGTGTTAATATTCCACTTGTACAAGGGGTTTGTCCCTACACTTTCTGAAACTGTTGGCACTAATTGGGCATTTTCAGTCTGTTTAGAGAGACCCCTCCAATTGAGAACACCCAGTATTTAATTTATTCATACATTTCTAGGAGGAATAACAGAAGAACGACGCAACATAGAGTTCTATAAACACATGCTCCAGAAATATTCAATGGGGAATACAATTATTTACTAAAATAGACATGTCAGAGGAGGTGACAGATTCGCTTTAAAAAATAAAAAAAAGATTTTTATATGTATTTTTTTTTTTTTTTTAATGCTGACGGATATTACCCCTTCAGTGTCACTTCTTTTTCTTTTTCCCCAGTTGTGTATTTTAAAGCCTTTGGTCCCTACTTCACATTTTGTATTAACAAATGATTACTTTGTGTTACTCTATTTAGAATCTATAAAAGTGAAGTGAGATTGATCCATAAAGTGCAATCACATCATTTGGAAGGCACCTTATTGTGCCTCTTTTGTGTGGCCAGGGGCCCGTAGACCACACGTGTGTAGGGGCCAGTTGCAAATGCATTGACCCTTATTACACCCTGCAGCTCATCCCTCATTTAGATTTATATTCAGACAAACCTAATGTAAAAGGTCAAAACCGCTTGAAAGTCATGATTTAAAAAAAAATTCTGACCTCTCTTCCTTCAATGGATTAGTTATTCTGGTTATAAAAAATGTTACCCTCTATATAACTTCTACTTTAATATATGTTGGCCAGCTTCTTTTTTCCATATAAAATCCTTATTATAGACTGTATGCTACTTACTGTATATTTACTTATATCTGTATCAAGTATAATCATTTCACATTACCCAACGTTTTATTAGTAAATTTTGTGGTCAGTTTGTTCATTTTGTACAAGATGGAAAGAATCACCAAGTATACTTTGCATCTACTTAGGCTCTGTTCACATCTGCTTCATGGTTTCTGTTTATAACTTAACGTACGACCTATACCACCAGCGCCTAGCGGCCCCATTGATGTCTAATGTGGTCCATTTGGTTCTATTATAATGTCCGTTGCTTTGGTGCAAAGGTGCTGGTGCTATCAAAGCAGCTGGAATCTGTGATGGAGCCTCCAATGCAAATGTGAACAAAGCCTTATGCATGCAATAAATCTTGTCTGGAGCTTATAAATGTTGAACATAATATTCCCTCGTATAAGATCCGTGTTGCTTACTCTGCCTTTTTGTTTTTTTGTGTTAAAGGTTCCTGTACTAAATGTGCAAGTGAAACTTGTTCCTGCCTTCTGCACTGTCGCAGGCACCATATTTTCATCTGTCAATTACTTCAGAGTTATCTTTACAGGAGGAGTTGGAAAAAATGGATCAACAATAGCTGTAAGTACAAACTGTATGTGAAATGCGTTATGTTCGCAGGAACATTTCAAATAATGAATGATTAAAGGGATTTCCCCGTAAGGGACATTTGACATCTCCTCCTAATATGTCATAAATGTCAGATAGATGCGGGTCCCACCATAGTAGTGAATGGCTATTTCCGTAATTCATTGTTGGGAATCACACGCTTCAGCCACAACACCGAGCAGTAGAACAGGGTTTAGGGGGCCCCGTTCTAGGGATAGGTGTGGGTCCCAGAGGTGGGATCATCTATCTGACATTTATGATGTATCCTGTGGATATGTCCTAAATGTCTCTAATGGGAAAACCCCTTTTGAATGCAAGTCAAAATGTAATTGGTCTGCAAGTGAGTCAATACTCATGCATGAAGGGGCAATCGGCTCTGCAGAGAAGAGAGCAGTGCATAACTGAATAGTTATGGGAAGAAGAAATTACACCCCCCTTGAATTGTTTTTTTTTTTATTTTTTTCTGGTCCTCCAACTTCTATAAGCAAACGACAAACCTCTGACAACAAAAAAAAACACCGATTTCAATATGTAGTATTTTTTTAATTTTATTTTTTTAAACAAAGGCAGGGGCTAGACCTAGGTTTTTTTCCTATAGTGAGCGAAAAATCGTTGTCCATATTACTGCATTAGGCTATGGCTACACACAGAATATTAATCTAACAAAAATCTAATTGATGTCGCTGTGTTAAATCTCTGTCCATAGTAATGCATGGAGTAGCTTGAAAAACTCCAGACAAGCGTTTTGCTAGCGATTTTAATTTTTGGTTTTTCATATTACATGCTGGGGTTTCAGAGTTACACACTTGTCTGAAGCGATTTTGAAGAGTTGTTTTTTTTTAGGCTACTTAACTAATGGGCCGATTGCAGGGGAACATAGGCAGTTAGCAGGTAAATAAAACCAGCGCTGCACTCAGCACTGCAGTGGCTGGTAAGCTATCCAGCTTGTTGTGCATGTTAAAGGACGTGACAGGTCCTCTTTAACCTCTTCACGCGCTGCGCCGCAACTGTATGTCCTACAGAGGGCTTGCTTCCCGCATAAGTACGTACAGTTGCGGAGTAGTTCCCGGCGCACACTGTCTTAACGGACAGTGTCCGGGAACCGGGAGGTCAGCTGTCCCCGACAGCTGGCACTCAAGTCTTTCCGGTCAGCAGACCATCGTTGCTGATTTCGGCAATTAACCCCATAAATGCGGCGACAGATTGCGTTCTCCACATTTAAGGGGTTTGAAGCACATCGGCAGCCCCCACTAAGTGATTGTGGGGGCTGCCGATGCTTGTCGTGGCAATCGGAGGCCAGACAATAGTCTCCGGGTTGCCATGTACGGATGCCTCGGAGGAGCAGCCTCCGGCCGGTTCTCTGATGCTTCTTGTCAGTGTGGCTGTCACGTCACAATGACAGTTAGAACACATTATACTACGTCGGTAGTGTAATGTACTCTAGCAGCGATCAAAGCTGCAAGTCTCGTAGTCCCCTAGTGGGACAAGTAAAAAAAAAAGTAATAAAAATGTTTTAAAAACAGTGTAAAAATAAGTTATAAGTTATATAAACAAAAAATGCTTTTTTTCCTATAATAAGACTTTCATTATAGGAAAAAAAATTAACACATTAAAAAAAGTACACATTTGGTATCACCGCGTTCGTAACGACCCAAACTATAAAATTATAATGTTGTTTTTCCCGCACGATGAACAGAAAAAGTCAATAAAAAAAACGACACCAGAATCGCTATTTTTTGGTCACTACCCCTCCCAAAAGGGAGAATAAAAAGTGATCAAAAAGTCACATGTACCCGAAAACTACAACCCGTCCCGCAAAAAACAAGCCCTTACACAGCTTTTTTGACTAAAAAATAAAAGTTACGGCTCTCAGAATATGCTGACTTTTATTGCGCAAACGCTGCAAAACATTAAAAAACCTATATACATATGGTATCGCCGTAATCATTCCGACCCGCAAAATAAAGTAAAACTGTCATTTATAGCACACGTTGAACGCTGAAAGAAATAAACTAAAAAAACTAAAAAACATTGTCTGAATTGCTTGTTTTTGGTCACCAGGCTTGCAAAAAAATGGGATAAAAAGTGATCAAAAAAATCGCATGTATCCCAAAATGGTACCAATGAAAAGTACAGATGGTCCCACAACAAATAAGCCCTCACACGGCTCTGGTGGTGAAAAAATAAAAAAGTTCTGGCTCTCAGAATATGGCGATGCAAAATGTGCAGAGTGTTCCAAAATCGGATAAGATCAGGTGCCATTTATCAGTGCGACACAGGCCACACATCTGTGAATCATTATTTACCCCATTATTATACCCTCTTATTATGCCCTGATGTACTCCGCACAGATTACATATGCCCCCCACATTATAAACTGAAATACCAGCAAAACCCCAAACAGAAAATCTACCAAGCAAAATCTGCGCTCCAAAAGCAAAATAGCGTCCCTCCCTTCTGAGCCCTGCAACGTACCCAAACAGCAGTTTGCGCCCACATATATGGCATCGCCATACCCGAGAGAACCCGCTTAACGTTTATGAGGTATTTGTCTTCAGTGGCACAAACTGGGCACGACATATTATGCACTAAAATGGTATATCAGTGGAAAATTGCAATATTCACACGTCGTGGTGTGGGGGGTGATGTATGGAGCGGGTGTCAGCTGTGTATTACAGCTGACACCCAGGACTAACGGAACAGGAACAGCGATCGTGCGGTTACAGAAGCCTGTAAAAATAACATACTGCAATACATTAGTATTGCAGTATATTGTACCAGCGATCCAATGATAGCTGGTTCAAGTTCCCCTAAGGGGACTAATAAAATGTGTAGTTATTAGTAGTGAGAAAGAAAAAAGTTTAACGTTAAAAAAAAAAAAAAAAAAAACCTTTTCCCATTTTTCTTCTAAAGTAATGTAAAAAAAGAAACAAAATTGGTATCGCTACGTCCGTAAAAGGCCAAACTATTACAATATACCATTATTTAACTCGCACGGTGAACACCGTAAAAAACGTAAATAATTGAAACCGGCAAAATTGCTGTTTTTGTTTTGTTTTTTTGTCACTTTAGCTCTCAAAAAAAAAAATGAAGTACAACTTTTGGATCATTTTTTATGTACCAAAAAATGGTACCAATAAAAACTACAGCTCGTCCCGCAAAAAATACGACCTCCCACTGCTCAATCAACCGAAAAATAAAAAAGTTACGGCTCTCAGAATGTGGTGAAACAAAACAATTTTTATTTTAACAAATAGATTTTTCTTTGTAAAAGTAGTATAATATAAAAAAAAACTATATAAATTTGGTATCACCATAATTGTATTGAGCCGCAAAATAAAGTAAAGTTTTTGTTTTTACCGCACGGCGAAAGCTGTAAAAACGAAAACCCCAAAAAGTAGAATCTGATTTTTTTCCTTTATCAGCCTGCAAATATATTTTTTTCAGTTTCCCAGTACATTTTATGGCACTTTAAATGGTGTCAATAGAAACTACAGCTTCTCCCACAAGAAATAAGTCCTCACACCACTGTATTGACGGAAAAAGAAAAAAGTTATGGCTCTAAGAACGTGGGGAGTGAAAAACGAAAATAAGAAAGCAAAAAATGGATCAGTCCTGAAAGGGTTAATTCATTTCTAATGAAAAAAAAATGTATGACCCCATGTGGGGTATTTCCATACGCTGGAGAAATTGCTCTACAAAAATTGGTTGTTTTTTTTTTCTCCTTTATCCCTTGTGAAAATGAGAAAATTCAACATTTTAGTGGGAAAAAATTGTGATATTCATTTTCGCGGCCTAATTCTAATAAATTCTGCAAAAGACCCGTGGGGTCTAAATGCTCAATATATCCCTAGAAAATTCCTTGAGGAGTGTTTTCAAAATGGGATAACTTTGGGGGTTACCCCTATTTTGTTCCCTCCAGGGCGTTGCAAACGCAACATGGCACAGAAAACCAATCCAGCAAAATCTGTGCTCAAAAATCCAAATGGCGCTCCTTCCCTTCTGAGTCCTGCTGTGGCTCCAATCAGCAGTTTATTACCACATATGCCAAATATGTATTCAGGTGTGTTTACCCAGTGGCATGCACCAGATGTAAAATCACACAACAATCACCTATAATCACACATTCACATTTTTTCAATTTTTCCTTCCATATTTAAAAAAAAAAAAAGTAAGATATATCTATCATTTTTTTACACAATATGGAAGCCCAATATGTTCTGAAAAAAACAAGACCAAATACATGTAGGTTGGAAAAATAATAAACACCAATTTGCTTTTAAATTGGCACATATCTAAAACTTCAAAATGGGCCTGGTCAGGAAGGGGGGTAAATCTCCTGGTCAGGAAGTGGTTAAAAACTCCATTGTTAAATAAGCTTAATGTATTCTCCGCAAGATATCTTATGCACTCTCGGCATGAATTTTGAAGCTTTATTGCCATGAGCATAACATTTATGTCCAAAAGATTTAAACGAAGACAAACTCTTAGGCTTCATGCCCACTTCAGTCTTTTCCTTCGGGGTGCGATCCGTTTTTGTCACTGATGGCACCCTGAACCCATTCATTTCAATGGGCCCATGCACACTTCAGTTATTTAAAAAGATCCGTTGTTCCGTTCCGTCAAAAGTAGAGCATGTTTTACTTTGGTCAGTGATTCAGTGACCGTGTGGCCCATAGAAGTCAATGGGTCAGTCAAAAAAATGGATGGCACACGGAAGGCTTCCGTGTGCCGTCCGTTTTGAGGGATCCGTTGCCATAGCAACAGCTGGGTGAGCCGAAGTTCAGACTACAGTACACATTCATTCCTGAAAATGGATGTGGAGAGACTCATTGCATTGGCGCATGATCACCCAGAACTGTGGGGTACGCGGGCAGAATGCTACCACGACTGCTATAAACTGCCATGGGGCTTTTAACGCACAGATGGCAGCAGGGAACTAGTGCCCAGCGTCACAAAATAAGTAAGAAAATGCACACATTTCACTCCAAAAAAAAACAAAAAAAAACAAAGTAAGCCAAGCAGAGTAATCTCAAACTGTTTTCTATGCTCTGAAAGCTGCAGAAAACCGCACCAAAAACTTCTTGTAACCTTTCTATGGGAGTTTCCTGGGACATGACAGGTTCAAATGAAGTTTACCTTCCGTTTTTTAAAGGGAAAAACGGAAGCACAACGTCCGTGTATAACGGAAACGGAGTGCACACGGATCCATCAAAAACGGCCGATAAAACGGTGATGGAAGTGTGCATGAGGCCTTAATTACATACACATGTTGAAGGATGCAAAAGGAAATTATCTTTACTCATCTAACTATTGCTGAACAATTCCGTTCCTATTATAAAGATTTATATAATTAAGCAGACATTGGCTCCTCTTCCTTAGCAGCTGATAGATCTTCAATTATCTCTAAATTTTTAGACTCCTTGTCACTTCCGCTGATATCCCCCTTACAAAGTGAGGAGCTTACTCGACCATTTACTATGATAGAACTGGACACTGCTCTAAGACCATCTCCCTCTGGTAAGTGTCCTGTTCCAGATGGCCTACCTCTTATTTATTATTCTTCGTTCAAAGACATACTGCTTCCTAGACTATTGTCGTTGGCGAACCTTTCTCTACGAAGTCACCCGCTCTCTCCTAACATAACGCATGCTCACCTTTCACTTATCCCTATAGAAGGTAAAGATTTATCTTTGTGCTCTAATTACAGAACCATATCCCTCCTTAATGCAGATTTAAAACTTATTGCAAAGTTATTGGCGAATAGAGAAAGTCCCTGCATCTTGGTCGGCAGTCAAGGGACCCGGCAGCACCGTGTCCCCTGACTGCTTCTTAGTTAACCCATTCCCGACCTATGATGTGCTGACACATCATGGAGCGGGAAGGGAATGATGTTTGGAGCACTGGCGCTGTTCCTGGCCATTTAAATCGTCAAATGCCACGGTCAATAGCGACTACCCATGAAGAACATTTATGACATATCCACAGTATATGTCATAAATGTTAGATAGATTTGGGTCCCAACTCTGGGACCCCCACCTATTTCTAGAACGGGGCCCCTAAACCCCCGTTGTTCTTACTCTGCTCCACTGTCTCCCGGCCACTTCCTGGTTAGGTGGTTGGGAGTTACGGAAACAGCCAGGTGCTCGCTGAGCTACATTGTTTCCGTAACACGTAGAAGTGAATGGGAGTTACTCAAACAGCGTAGGACCACAAGCTACACTGTTTCCAGAACTCAGTAGCTACAAAAACAGCGTACATGGTCGAGTTACGAAACAGAGTAGCTTGCTGAGCTACGCTGTTTCCATAACTCCCATTAAACTGAATAGTAGTTACGGAAACAGTGTAGCATGCTACGCTGCTTCTGTAACTGCAATTTACTACTATGGAAGTTACAGAAATTGCGTAGCTCAGCGAGTTACGCTGTTTCCGTAACTTATCCGTGTATTGTAGCAGCGATGATCGCTGGTTCAAGTCCCCTCGGGGAAGCAATAAAATGTGCATAAAAAAAAAAGTTTAGATACGTTTTCAGCAGTGTAAAAAAAATATGAAAAGTAAAAAAAAAAAAATTATATATAATATATACAGTGAAGGAAATAAGTATTTGATCCCTTGCTGATTTTGTAAGTTTGCCCACTGTCAAAGACATGAACAGTCTAGAATTTTTAGGCTAGGTTAATTTTACCAGTGAGAGATAGATTATATAAAAAAAAAAAAAAAAAGAAAATCACATTGTCAAAATTATATATATTTATTTGCATTGTGCACAGAGAAATAAGTATTTGATCCCTTTGGCAAACAAGACTTAATACTTGGTGGCAAACATCTTGTTGGCAAGCACGTCAGTCAGACGTTTTTTGTAGTTGATGATAAGGTTTGCACACATGTTAGATGGAATTTTGGCCCACTCCTCTTTGCAGATGATCTGTAAATCATTAAGATTTCGAGGCTGTCGCTTGGCAACTCGGATCTTCAGCTCCCTCCATAAGTTTTCGATGAGATTAAGGTCTGGAGACTGGCTAGGCCACTCCATGACCTTAATGTGCTTCTTTTTGAGCCACTCCTTTGTTGCCTTGGCTGTATGTTTCGGGTCATTGTCGTGCTGGAAGACCCAGCCACGAGCCATTTTTAATGTCCTGGTGGAGGGAAGGAGGTTGTCACTCAGGATTTGATGGTACATGGCTCCATCCATTCTCCCATTGATGCGGTGAAGTAGTCCTGTGCCCTTAGCAGAGAAACACCCCCAAAACATAATGTTTCCACCTCCATGCTTGACAGTGGGGACGGTGTTCTTTGAATCATAGGCAGCATTTCTCTTCCTCCAAAAACGGCGAGTTGAGTTAATGCCAAAGAGCTCAATTTTAGTCTCATCTGACCACAGCACCTTCTCCCAATCACTCTCAGAATCATCCAGATGTTCATTTGCAAACTTCAGACGGGCCTGTACATGTGCCTTCTTGAGCAGGGGGACCTTGCGGGCACTGCAGGATTTTAATCCATTACGGCGTAATGTGTTACCAATGGTTTTCTTGGTGACTGTGGTCCCAGCTGCCTTGAGATCATTAACAAGTTCCCCCCGTGTAGTTTTCAGCTGAGCTCTCACCTTCCTCAGGATCAAGGATACCCAACGAGGTGAGATTTTGCATGGAGCCCCAGATCGATGTCGATTGACAGTCATTTTGTATGTCTTCCATTTTCTTACTATTGCACCAACAGTTGTCTCCTTCTCACCCAGTGTCTTACTTATGGTTTTGTAGCCCATTCCAGCCTTGTGCAGGTCTATAATCTTGTCCCTGACATCCTTAGAAAGCTCTTTGGTCTTGCCCATGTTGTAGAGGTTAGAGTCAGACTGATTAATTGAGTCTGTGGACAGGAGTCTTTTATACAGGTGACCACTTAAGACATCTGTCTTTAATGCAGGCACCAAGTTGATTTGGAGCGTGTAACTGCTCTGGAGGAGGCTGAACTCTTAATGGTTGGTAGGGGATCAAATACTTATTTCTCTGTGCACAATGCAAATAAATATATATAATTTTGACTATGTGATTTTCTGTTTTTTTTTAAATATAATCTATCTCTCACTGGTAAAATTAACCTAGCCTAAAAATTCTAGACTGTTCATGTCTTTGACAGAGGTCAAACTTACAAAATCAGCAAGGGATCAAATACTTATTTCCTTCACTGTATATATATATATATATATATATATATATATATATTTGTTTATTTATTCGGTATCACTGCGTCCGTAAAGCCCGAACTATTACAATATAGCATTATTTAATGTGAACGGTGTAAAAAAAATAAAAAAATTGAAACCCCAGAATCTTTGTTTTTTGGTCACCATAACGCTAAAAGAAATGAAATAAAAAGTGATAAAAAAAATCGTATCTACCAAAAAATGGTGCTAATAAAAACTACAGCTCGTCTCGCAAAAAATAAATCCTCACATTGCTCAAATAATGAAAAAATATAAAAGTTATGGCTCTCAGAATGTGCTGAAACCGGACAAATAATTTTTTTTTTTTTAACCAATAGTTTTTTTCTTTGTAAAAGTAGCAAAATATTAAATTTTTTCCTATTTTCTGTTGACTAAAACCTGGGTGCGTCTTATAGTCAGGTGTGTCTTATAGTCCGAAAAATATGGTACCTTATGGGAATAAGCAAACTAGAAACAGGATGAAACCGATTTAAATAAAACATTAAGGGGGCAATAAATTATAAAAATAAAGCGCTCCAACTACTAAAGCAGGACGGTACTGGCAAGTCATTAAATAATTATAATTCTGTCCTATTTTTTGACAGCCGGTATTCAGTGTTCTGAAAACGGCCGTTAAAAAAACTGCCATCACACGGACATTTTTCACGGTCGTGTGAATGTAGCCTTAGGCTAGGGCGACAGACATTTCTCACTTGACCATTTTAATTTCAGCTGTAGGTCCTGTAAAGGAATTTAAAGTATACATTTATTAGTACATAAAAAAAAATCCAAGCGTTAATTTCTTATTGGAATTAAATAATTATGTAAATACAGGGGGTGCATAAGTAGGTACACAGGGGGGGATTTTTCAAACCGTCTAATTACAATTTTGCGATTCAATTTTGAATGAAGAAACACAAGGAGCCGGCATTATTAGAAAAATAACTTGGTCCGATGAAGCCAACTTAAAAGTTTCAGGTGCTGTTAATAGACACAACTGTGTTCATTACTCAACAGAAAACCCCCTTGAAACAAATGAAGGACAGTTGAATCACCCTGGGGTTCCAGTTTGGGCGGCTCTTTCATATAAGGAGGTAATTGGACCTATTTTCTACAATACAACAGTTACCTCAGACCTGTACATGTTCCATGAAAATGTAATACTACAATTGCAGTTGTAGTATGAAAATGAAGACTTCTATTTTCAGCAAGATGGAGCCCTCCTCACTATGCTTTAGCGGTGTGTAATTTTCTTGACAAATTATTACCCAATAGGTGGATAGGTAGACGAGGCCCGGTTGAATGGCCACCACGATCACCAGACTTTACCCTGATGGATTTTTTTCTTTTGGGGCATAATCAAAGATCAGGTATATTTAAGAAAACCACGCACAGTTGATAATAGGATTCAGTTCATAAAAGAAGCATGCCAAGAAATGAGTGCCAATAAAGAACTTTGCTGTAGTCTAGTTTTTACACTCAAGCACACTTTGGCACAATGTGTAAATAGTGAGGGCCGCCAATTTGAGCATATAAGAGATTATACTTAATTGTTTTATTATTTATTTTATAAAATACCTTGTAACCCCTTAACGACAGCCAACGTACTAGTACGTTGTTTTCGTTAGGTACTTAAAGCTCCAACGTGCCTATACGTTGGATTGCGTTAAGTGGTCACCGTGTCTAAAGACACGGTGACCGAGTAAAGATGGCTGCTGTACCTGACAGCAGGCCATCTTTACTCGTGGCCCAGTGGGGTGGCGCACCATACACATCGGCGATTAGTCGGTCAATTCAGACCGGCTAATCGCAGCTTTTTGTGGCTTTGATCTATCACTCAGCCACATTGCATAGTGATACAGTGGGTATTGGTGTGATCTAGGACAGCACCATGTACTTGTGAGGCAGTAGTGGTGGTGCCAGCCCCCCTCGATTGCTACCATTGGATGGTCTGCATAGACCGAACAATCGCAGCCATGGTGGGTGTTTCGAACATTCTGCAACAGCTCTACCCGCCTCATTCCGGTTAGGAATGGTGAGCAGAGCTGGTGTACTAGTGGTGTACCTTCCTTCTGCGATCGTCCTCTTCTGGATCCTGCTGTGTGATAACTCACTGTGGTCATCATCGTCATCAACTGTGCTGCTGCTTCCTTTTTTTTTTTTTTTTTTAGCAGCAGCACTAGTAACTCCTAAATTTACCTTTTCCAGTCCCTGTTCCAGTCACCCCTCCTTCCCTGTGTATGTCCCTCGGCTGCTAATCACTGATCAGCAATTTTTGTCTTTATTTTTTTTGTCGGTTTTGCACCATCTCCGTGTGTGTGCGCGCCCTGCAGCCTCTGAGTGCAATGGCTAGATCCCATAGCTTGAACTTTTCAATGGCTTTTGTTGTGTGATAGTACGCTGCAGCAAGTTAGCAGAATCAAGTTAAAGATGGCTACATCCGTACCTGCATAGGTAGGACATTGGGGTATCAGTAGATGCAGTGAAAATGCTCAAATTTTGGGGCCTTGTTCTGACTATGGGGCTAGTAAAGAAGCCACAGATCAGGCAAAACACCCCAATTTACTGCATGACAATGCCCCGGACACGCTTTGAAGTTATTCTTAAATTTTTGCATTAGAATAATAATGCACAGTGCCCACCCCGTGATGACCCTACTACATATGACCACCTATTCAAAACCAGGCCAGTCATTAATCCTTTCTGCACCAAATTTCAAGCAGCACCTCTTACCACACTAGGGCAACATGTGGGATATTTCTAAAAATTGCAGGGACTGGGCAATAAATGCTGAGTTGCGTTTCTCTGGTAAAATCTTCTGGGTTACAGAATAAAATCGCTTAAAACTAATTTTCTGCAAAAAAAATGAAATTTGTAAATTTTACCTCCACTTTGCTGTAATTCCTGTGAAGCACCTAAAGGGTTAAAAAAACTTTCTATATGCTGTTTTGAATACTTTGAGGGGTGCAGTTTTTAAAATGGGGTGGTTTCTAAATCATAGGGCCCTCTAAGCCACTACAAAACTGAACTCGTGAAAATAGAACAATACTTTATTGAAATACATAATAAAGGACAATGAACAATAGATTAAAAACAGGACAGAAAGCTGTGTATCTACCAAATAAACAGAGTACAGATTTGTATCCATAGCAGGCCTTCAGAAAAATGAGTGCAAGTACAACCCATAAGAGGGCATAGGAGGTAGTGTGGTGACCAAATATAAATGTAGCAAAGTAACTAACTGTAGTTTCTATCAGTACCATTTTTGGGTACATGGGACTTTTTGATCTCTTTTTTTATTCCATTTTTTGGGAGGTGAAGTGACCGAAAAATTGTGATTCTGGTATGGTTTATTGTTTTCTTTTACAGCGTTCACAGTTCGGAATAAATAACAAAATAGTTTTGTAGTTCAAGCCGTTACAGACGTGGCAATACCAGTTTATTTTTTTTTATTAATAATAGACTGATCAGGGAGAAAGGAGGATTTTTTTTTACTTATGAACTTTTATTTTTGTCCCACTAGGGGACTTGGAGGCAGGAGGCCCTGATCGCTATTCTAATACACTTCACTACGTGCGTAGTGCAGTGTAGAACTGAAGCAAGCGTAGTGGGTCCTGACTTAGACGGCATAGCCGGAGGCCATTGTTAGGCCTCCAGTTGCTATAGCAACCATCGACGATCATGTTGCGGGTCAATGGTTTTTTAGCCCCTAAGGCTATGTTCACACAGAGTTTTTTGACATAGAAACCGTGCCAAAAAACTCGTCAAAAATAGCCCGAAAATGCCTCCCGTTGATTTCAATGGGAGGCGGGGGAAGTTTTCTCCCGCGAGCAGTAAAACCGCCTCGGGGGAGAAAGAAGCGACATGCCCTGTCTTTGGGCGTTTCCGCCTCTGACCTCCCATTGACTTCAATGGGAGGCAGAGAAAGCGTATTTCGCGGCGGTCAATGGCCGCGGGCGAAAAACTCAGCGAAAATCGGCATGCAGGGAGAGGAATTTTGAGGCAGAAATTCCGCCTGCAAAAAACTCTGTGAACATAGCCTAAGAAGCCGCGATCGCTATTGAACGCAACTTCTAAGGGCTCCCTCCTGAACGAGCTGCGGCAACTGCTGTACGAGACAGCAGTTGTCACAGTTCCTGTATGTGCCGGGAGGGGGGCCGGAATGGTCGTTCCTCCTGTCAAGGTACTATTCGGTCATGGAGCGCGAACAATGCGCTCATCATGACCTAATAGTACTTCAAGGAGCAACATTTCTCTGATTGGTCCATGAAAATTCACGGACCAATCAGAGCGTTAGCCGACCCGGGACTGCTCTCATTGTCTGTGCTGTGACAGCTGTTACCACAGCTCTGTCACCGTGCACTAAGACACGGTGACAGTTTGATGCCATGACAAATATTTTCGTCATGGAGCATTAAGTAACGCTGCTCCGTGACGAATATATATTCGTCATGGAGCGTTAAGGAGTTAACTAGTAAGTATTTTGTGTAGTATTACGATCTTTCTTACAAGCAGATACACTTAAATTTAGAACAATGCAAATTTTTGCACCTTTCTCTAAAAATGTTGGTGTTTTACACAAATAAACACTGAAACTATCGACCAAATTAACAATATAGTACAATATATCACGAGTAAACAATCTCCGAATCGCTTGAAACAATAGAAGCGTGGCCTGGTCCATTAGGCAAAAACAGGTTGTGTCCTTAAGGGGTTAAATTGTATACCTATTTATTATTATCATTATTATATTTACCTATTATTTAAACTGTATACCCAGTGGCGGATTAAGTAGACTATAGGCCCTGGACTGTTCCACAAACTTGGGCCCCCCTTCCCCACCACCGCTCTGCTGTGTCTATAGTGAACACCACCTTTTTGTGCGAGCATTGACAAATGGTTTACAATTCTCCTTGTCAAAGGGCTGTGTCTCTACATACTGACCGTCTGCAACCATCGCTAACAGTATCACACTGTTCAGGGTCATATCCTCTTGACAATGGGAACACGTTTGTCTATTAGTCATGGGTACACAAAGATATGTAGCATACAAGGATTTCCTACAACAGACGTGTCAGGAGAGGGGACAGATCCCCTATAGATCCAGTGACTCACAAGTGACATCTTCTCTGATGGGAGCCTATTTATTTTCTTCTCCATCTGACGCAGACCGTTATGGCGACTTCTCCTGATGGGACATCTTTGCCCATCACTTCTGCAGCCATTTCCAGCCTCTATGGAGAAACACAAATTTAGACACTAAGGCCCAGAACCATACATTAAAGGGGTTGTCCGGGCACGTACCGGTTTTTATACTGATGACCTGTCGATGTGCCCGGACAACCCCTTTTACTCAGACTAATACATTTGGACCCCTGACTAAATCAGAGAATACATACAGACCCAGACCTTCTAAACTATTGCAGTCCCCAGACCAGACCCCCTTAAACAAATACAGACCCCAGAACAAGCACCTTAAATAAATACAGACCTCAGACCCGACCCCTAAATAAAGACCCCAGACCTGACCCCCTACACTAATAATGACCCAGACCTGACTCCCTTAATACAGACCCCAGACCAGACCCCCTAAACTAATACAGACCCCTAAATAAAGACTCCTAAACTAATACAGACCCTAGACCAGACCCCCTAAATACACACTCCTAAACTAATACAGACCCTAGACCAGGCCCCCTAAATACAGACCCCATAAACTAATACAGACCCCAGACCTGGCCCCCTACACTAATGACCCCAGACCTGACTCCCTTAAGTAATACAGACCCCAGACCAGACCCCCTAATCTAATACGGACCCCAGAGCAGACCCCTAAATACAGACCCCTAATTAGACCCCATAAACTAATACAGACCAGACCCACTAAATACAGACCCCAGACGTCAAACTAATACAGACCACAGACCCCTTAAACTAACAGACCCCTAAATATACAGACCCTAAACCCCTTAAACTGATACAGACCTCAGACCCCTAAATACAGACCCCTTAAACTAATAGACACCAAACCTCCTAAATACAGACCAGACCCCCTAAATCGTTCCCAAACCAGACCGCCTAAATACAGTCCCCAAACTAGACCCCCTAAATACAGACCCCTTAAACATATCCATCCCCTTATACTTGCATAGCAGCTCACCTCAGTCTTCTGTGGAGTCTCGCTGCTGCTCATGGACCTGCGGTCATGTGACCAGCAGGTCCCTAAACGGTAGTAAGAATTTCAGAGATGTGGTCATGTGACCTTATGTCTAAAGGTCCTTTTGCAGGACATTTACAATGCCATTTCGTTGCGGTTTCTGCCGGTATTCGCGACAAAACTACATTGTACTTGGGCGGCCATGGGAGCCTTGGGCACCGGATGGCCGCCCAAAACGCCCTATGATAATCTGCCATTGTGTATACCTACTTATGCACCCCCCTGTATATTATACTTTGTTACAATATGTCAGCACATCAAATGCTAAGGCTGGGTTCACACGACCTATTTTCAGACGTAAGCGAGGCGTATTATCCCTCGTTTTACGTCTGAAAATAGGGCTACAATACGTCGGCAAACATCTGCCCATTCATTTGAATGGGTTTGCCGACGTACTGTGCAGACGACCTGTCATTTACGCGTCGTCGTTTGACAGCTGTCAAACGACGACGCGTAAAAATACAGCCTCGTCAAAAGAAGTGCAGGACACTTCTTTGGACGTTTTTGGAGCTGTTTTCTCATAGACTCCAATGAAAATAGCTCCAAAAACGGACGTAAAAAACGCCGCGAAAACGGCGCGAAAAACGCGAGTTGCTCAAAAAACGTCTGAAAATCAGGGGCTGTTTTCCCTTGAAAACAGCTCTGTATTTTCAGACGTTTTTGGTCACTACGTGTACACATACCCTTACTCTTTGAATGTACATTGTGTTAAAATTCTGCCTCTACAAGCAGTTAGTTGTATAGGGGGGAAGGGAGCTGTCAGTGTTGCAACACGGACTAGTTGGCTTTTAGTGGAGCTCAATGCATCTAGGCTTGTCCATGTGGCTTTTTGTAACATATTTACATTAGTACGCCTATTAACCTCTTTAGTCATTACATGTTGCAATTCATAATTTGTACCATTTGTAACATCACCCTCTCTGTTCTGAAATGACTACGCTAATAAGAAAGGGCGAGAGGTTTGCTCATATGTAAAATCCTGCCTAAAACCCATCCTGCATGATGTCTGTGAGGGAAATGTGGCGTCCCTATCGGCGGAAATAAGGCGAGGGAGAAAGAATAATAAAATACTGATAGGGGGTTGTTCTAAGTCTCCAAGTATAATGGAAGGAGCAAAAAATCAGCTTATAAAGCAAATAGATGAGGCAGCAAATCATAATAAAGTCATTATTATGGGAGATTTTAACTACCCCGATATAAACTGGGAAGCAGAAACCTGCAGGTCCAAAAAGGAAACCGGTTTTGACCATAATTAAAGACCATTCTCTTTCACAACTTTTACAAGACCTAATGAGACGGGGGCACTTCTAGTCCTAATTTTAACCAATAGGCTGGACAGGATATCAAAAGTGCAAGTTGGGGTCACCTAGATAATAGGTGCTCACTTCATCTTCAGAGGTTCCTGCTGTAATATACTCTCCGATCACCGCCGTTTAACCCCTTAAATGCCGCTGTCAATAGAGGGCTCCCTCTGTAGCACATTGGCCCCCGCGAAAAATCGCAGGGTGCAGATGGTTGCTATGGCAACCAGGAAGCATGGCACGGCTTCCTGGTTGGCCAGGTAACTGACTGACTGTTTTAAAATGTCAATTACAATACACTGCACTACATAAGTTGTGCAGTGTATTGTAAAGGGGGTCAGAAGATCAGATCTTCAAGTCCCCAAGTAAGTGTAAAAAAAAGTTTTAGAAAAATAAATAAATTAAACTTTTTGTTGTAATAAAAACAATAATCGCCCTTTTTCCCTGATCAAGTCCTTTTATAGTTAGGAAAAATAAAAAAAAACTATACATCGGTATCGGCCTAAACTATAAAAATATCTTATTATTTATCCCACATGTTGAACACCGTAAAAAAATAAAATAAAGAACAAAGGCAGAATTTCCTTTTTTGGTCACATTGTTTCCAAAAAAAAAGGAATAAAGTGATCAAAAAGTCGCAAGTACTCCAAAATGGGAACAATAAAAACCTCATGTTTGTCACGCAGAAAACAAGCGCTCACTTCGCTCTGTCGACAAAAAAATGAAATGTTATGGCTTTCAGGATATGGTGACACTAAAACATTATTCTATTTAGAAAAAAAGTGTTTTTATTGTGTAAAAGTAGTAAAACATTTAAAATATATAAATTTGGTATTGCCGTATCGTATCGAACCGCAGAATAAAGTAAACATGTTTATACTGCACAGAGAAGGCCGTTCAAAATGTATATTAAAAAAAACCTGAGAATTTCCCAAAAAATGGAATAAAAACTGATCAAGAAATCTTTACCCCAAAATGATACTAATAAAAACTACAGCTCGTCCCATGAAAATCAAGCACTCCCACATCACGTCAACGGAAAAGTTACGACTCTCGGAACGCAATAATGAAAAACAACGGCCCAGACTAATTTATATGTAAAGTACAGTGAAGTTTACCGCTCAGACAGCACTGGTAACAGTCCAATATCATTCAGTATGGACGCTCTCCCAGAAAAATGCAGTGGACAGTCCGCAATCCAATGAGGGTGTGGATGGTAATTCTTATCCTTGTAGTTCCACCGAGCTCCTTATCGTCTCCCTCCACATTCAAAGAACTCCTGGTAGGAAAAGGATCTTATGTCTCTAATAGATGGAAAAAGGAAGACACATAGTGCAACACCCTCTGAAAAAAGATTGCTCCACGCCAAGTTTAATCCATACTCACAGAAGTAACAAGAAATAAAAGCATCAAGGTAAGTAAAAATCTTTAAAATTTCTAGGCGGCACGCTAAACACTCTCGCCCGACCCTGGGTTTCGCCCTTCCGGCTTCCTCTGGGGCATGTGTGACGTGTCTAATTAACAGGTTTATATAGCCGCATAACATTTAAATTTACATATGGTTAAAAAAACATATACACCCACAATGATCTCTGCAATACATAGAGATAATCTGATCTTACCATCATAATCGTATACATATATATATACACTTTTAAATATTATTATTTTTATATAAATGCCTAATCTCTTTAAAAAGTAAAAAAATATAATATTATGCTAAACAAGCCTATTTGCCACCTTTATAGTTGGTTAGATTCCACATATCATCCCATATCCATTATATTGATTTTTATTTATATTTTATCAGTTGTTTTATATTTTCTGTCTCTAATTTTCCACTTAGTCTGAACTGTGGCCAATCTCTAAAGCTTCCAGAGCTTCAGTGAGCTGCAGCTAACTCAATTGTTCTGATTAGCTGCAGCCAGTGCCACATCTGCCATGAGGCCAGGTGAGCCGACGGCCTCAGGCGGCACCACCTACCCAAACGGGGGGGGGCGGCATTTTCAGCCCGGGACGGACTGGACCGGGGGGAGGGGCCATGCAGACGCACATAGCAGACGTTCCGAACGTCTGTAACACTCCTCCTCCTCCTCTCTGACGCTGTACACAGCACATGCAGCCAGAGAGGAGCAAGTCTGCAGGATGAGCGACGAGCAGCACGAGGTAAGTCCTGCCGTGACGTGAGTATACTGCAAGGGGGAGTCTGGGCATTTTACCGACAGCAGAGGGCTCTATGGGGCTAGAATAATCCACCCCATAGAGCCCTCACATCACTATAATGGAGGGATTAGTGTGGGTGGGGGAGGGTCTGAGCGTCTGTCTGACTTACTGCAGAGAGCTCTATAGGGGAGGGGGATTCTGCCCCCCCCTTTAGAGCAGTCAGTCAGATGCTCAGACCCTCCTAACCTTTCAGTATAGTAACTAGTCAGGGCTCTATGGTGGGGGGATAATTCCCCCCTATAGAGCCCTCTGCTGTCAGTAAAACGCCCACACGCAGCAGAGAGACAGGAGAGACTAATCGTGCCTGTCATTAAATAAACCCTCAATTACTACAGTTTCAGACACATTGACTGACAGCTTCTATAGTGTAGTGGTTAGCTTGTCTACCTTACACATGGAAGGTTGCTGGTTCAAAACCCAGCTGGGTTTTTTTTTTTTTTAATATTAATATCTTGTTTTGGGCTTTGTTCACACTAGCATTAATATACGTTTACCTCTCTTCCGTCAGAGGAAGAGGGGATCGATACGTTAAACGGAAAGAAACGGCTCCATTAGAATTACCATTGCTTTCAGACTGCACTTTTGTTTCCTTTAAAAAAAAAAACGGAAACTTAGCGAACGGAGACAAACGGAAAGCAACTGATACAAAAGAA
Source organism: Rhinoderma darwinii (assembly GCF_050947455.1). Classification (NCBI taxonomy): domain Eukaryota; kingdom Metazoa; phylum Chordata; class Amphibia; order Anura; family Rhinodermatidae; genus Rhinoderma; species Rhinoderma darwinii. Next base: position 315,168,362 of record NC_134688.1, read on the forward strand.
TTACCATTGAAAGCAATCGTAATTCTAATGCAGCCGTTGCTTTCCGTTTAACGTATTGATCCTCTCGTCCCCTGACGGAAGAGCGGTAAACGTATATTAATGCTAGTGTGAAAGAAGCCTTAGGGCCTGTTCACATCAGCGTTGGCTTTCCGTTCTGGGGTTCCGTCGGAGGTAACCCCGCAACGGAAAGTCAAACTGAAACCACAGTTCCGTTTCTGTCACCATTAGCGCAGTCGACTGCGCTATTGATTCCGTCACAAAAACGGAAACCTGCCGGAATGGTGACGAACGGAAACCATTAGCAATGTTTCCGTCATCATTGATTTCAATGGTGACTGAAACGGAAGCTGTGGTTTCAGTTTGACTTTCCGTTGCGGGGTTCACCCGACGGAAACCTCCCACGGAACCCCGGAAAGGAAAGCCAACGCTGATGTGAACAGGCCCTAATCCTTCCCCATAATTCTGCCCCCGCTAATTAAAATAAATATATTATATAATGTATATAGCGCTGTATCCGTCAGGTCAGCGGGACTGACTGATTCAGTGTCAGCGAGTCCTGCAGGATCGAGCTGTTACTGATCACATCTAAGTTCATAACTTAGATGTGATCAGTAATAGGCGACCTAATGCATTCAGGTCTCAGCGCTATATACAGCTGCTCTGTATACAGAATACAAAGCAGCTGTATCTTAAAAAGTACAAATCATTTTCAATAAAAAGTAATTACAATTTGCACCAATCGCATTAATAGATATCTTTATATATCATATTGACATGTCCGAAGTTTTCATCGGTGGGGGACCGAGCACTGAGGCCCCCACCGATCGCTAAAACGAAGCAGCAGAAGTGCTCGGGTGAGCGCTGTGCCGCTTCATTTATGATCGACTTTCAGCCGAGTGAGCGGTGTACTGCTCCAAGGAAAGCCAAACAGAATTGAAGTGGCACACCGCTCAACCAAGCACTCTTCAGCTCTCGGCAGGCAAGTACAAGACTGTGATCTCAGGTGAGAGATCAGTCTTATCGTCCTTGTCTGCCGAGAGCTAAAGAGTGAGAGCGTGCGTGCGCGCACAGCTCTGATGCCATGGAACAGAAGAAGAAGAATTCACACTCTTCTCCTCTTGTGTTCCTTAGTGGTGGCAGAGCTGCGCGCAAGCGCTCTCTCCAGCTCTTGCTGTAACGCTGACCGTAGCTGATTGGACAGTGTCATGGCGATGTTACACGCCCCCTTGCCAATTACCTCCCCATTGACAGTTCATGGGGTTATTTAAATATCGGGCGCCAAATATTACAGCACTGATATCTAAATAACGAAGGAGGCTAAGAAAAAAATGTAAAGTGCCCCAGAGTTTGTGCAGCCCTCCCCATTACATGCTGCACTCAGCTGTACATGTATGGGGAGGTGAAAGGTTCTCTTTAAAAGAAAGGAGTTATAATTATTTTTTTTTATTTGATATTTTTATTTTATGGGCCTAATTTTTCTAATTATTTTAATATGTTTCCGAAGGTAGCTATTTATTCATACGTTTGTACGTCTGTGGGGGCAGCCAACTTTATTTTTATTTTTCATACTGCTCATTTTTGTTTTGCAGGTTCCGCTGGACCATTTGGACTACGTCGTAGATTCGTTGGACTACTTCGCTGATTTAAACTTTTTTTCTTTTTTTTTTTTAATAAAATGGTTAAAGTGGATTGTGTGGAAGAGTTGTCATTTCAATAAAATAAATTTCTTTATGTCTCTGTTTTTTAATACTTCATTACCGCCTTAGTAATGGCTGCTGTCTGATTGAGAGCGTCCATTACTAAGAAGGGGCTTAGTGTTAGCCAGTAATAAGGCTAGCACTAACCCGTATTATTACCCCGGTACCCACCGCCACCAGGAGTACTGGGAAGAGCTGGGTACGATCCAGCACCCGACCGTCTGAAGAGAAGGGCGGGTACTGGGGTGACTGCAGGCTGGTAGTATCAGGCTCGGAATGGCCAAAAACCATGGCCCTTCCCACCCTGGTAATGCTAGGCTGCTGCTGCTTTATTGTATCTGGCTGGTTATGAAAAATGGAGGGGATCTCACGTAATTTTTTTTCTATTTTTTTTTTTTTTAAAAGACGTGGGGTTCCCGCTATTTTTCACAACCAGCCAGATACAATACAGCAGCTGCAGCCTAGCATCACCAGGGTGGGAAGGGCCACGTTTTTAAAACCAGCCTGTGCCGCCCTGCTGCCTTACCGTCGCTTCAGATGGTCGGGTACTGGATCGTACTCCCCTCGCGGCAGTGAGAACCGGGGTAATAATAGGGGTTAGTGATAGCCTTTTTACTGGCTAACACGAAGCCCCTTCTTAGTAATGGACGCTCTCAATCAGACAGCAGCCATTACCAAGGCCATAATAAAGTATTAAAAAAAACAGACATAAGAAAAACTTTTATTGAAATCTAAACTCCCCCTTGCAACCCTCTTTCACCATTTTTTTTTTTTTTTTAAAGTAGATTATCGGAGTAGTCCAATGAATCTACCAAAAAAATCAGTATAAAAATTTTAAAAACTTAAATTTGCCACAATAGTCACTCGATATAACTATACTGTAATCACTTATATGGTCTGCAGATATCTTGTGTATAACTGGCATCTACCTCTATAAGGTCACTATATGGTGGTAATATTGGTCTATATATAGTGTGATTTATTCACGAACAGTATGGTGTTTTTTTTCTGACACAATGTTGTAGTAATGTGATCATGGTTTGGTCGTTTTATTCAGTAACAGTATGGGGGTATTATTCAGTAACAGTATGGGGGTATTATTCAGTAACAGTATGGGGGTATTATTCAGTAACAGTATGGGGGTATTATTCAGTAACAGTATGGGGGTATTATTCAGTAACAGTATGGGGGTATTCAGTAACAGCATGGGGGTATTATTCAGTAACAGTATGGGGGTATTATTCAGTAACCGTATGGAGGTATTATTAAGTAACAGTATGGGGGTATTATTCAGTAACCGTATGGCGGTATTATTCAGTAACAGTATAAATGTATTATTCAGTAACAGTATGGAGGTATTATTCAGTAACAGTATGGGGTATTATTCAGTAACAGTATGGAGGTATTATTCAGTAACAGTATGGGGTATTATTCAGTAACAGTATGGAGGTATTATTCAGTAACAGTATGGAGGTATTATTCAGTAACAGTATGGAGGTATTATTCAGTAACAGTATGGAGGTATTATTCAGTAACAGTATGGAGGTATTATTCCGTAACAGTATGCAGGTATTATTCAGTAACAGTATGGAGGTATTATTCAGTAACAGTATGGAGGTATTATTCAGTAACAGTATGGAGGTATTATTCAGTAACAGTATGGAGGTATTATTCAGTAACAGTATGGAGGTATTATTCAGTAACAGTATGGGGGTATTATTCAGTAACAGTATGGAGGTATTATTCAGTAACAGTATGCAGGTATTATTCAGTAACAGTATGGATGTATTATTCAGTAACAGTATGGAGGTATTATTCAGTAACAGTATGGAGGTATTATTCAGTAACAGTATGGAGGTATTATTCAGTAACAGTATGGGGGTATTATTCAGTAACAGTATGGAGGTATTATTCAGTAACTGTATGGGGGTATTATTCAGTAACAGTATGGAGGTATTATTCAGTAACAGTATGGAGGTATTATTCAGTAACAGTATGGAGGTATTATTCAGTAACAGTATGGGGGTATTATTCAGTAACAGTATGGAGGTATTATTCAGTAACAGTATGGAGGTATTATTCAGTAACAGTATGGGGATATTATTCAGTAACAGTATGGAGGTATTATTCAGTAACAGTATGGGGATATTATTCAGTAACAGTATGGGGGTATTATTCAGTAACAGTATGGGGATATTATTCAGTAACAGTATGGGGGTATTATTCAGTAACAGTATGGAGGTATTATTCAGTAACAGTATGGGGGTATTATTCAGTAACAGTATGGGGGTATTATTCAGTAACAGTATGGAGGTATTATTCAGTAACAGTATGGGGGTATTATTCAGTAACAGTATGGGGTATTATTGGTAATGTTGGTCTTACAATCTATGTAAATTATTATGGTATGGGCTGTGGGGAAGTGTGAGTGTGGCAGCAGATGATCAGGCTAAGAGACAGTCTGCAGCGTGGCATGTGATGCACTTTGACATGTAGGTGATACTTACGTGTGGGATGTGGGCCCATAACTTGTGTACAGCCCAGGGCCAAAGATCATATGAATCCACCACAGGCATCAAGTCAGCACAGGCAGACCACTACAATACAGCAGGTAGAGCAAAGAAACCAGCCCAGGACGTGCCGCTTCAAAACAGCGCTAAGCGCGATCCGTCCTGGACTGGTCTGAATGTAATTGCAGAGAGTGACGCCACAAATGAGACTGGCTGCCGAGGAGAGATATGGGGCAGTGCAGGGCAGACTGTACTATTTGCACTGCACTGATTGGCAGTAAGAATAAATCTTTAAATATTTTCCATACTTCAAACAGCACTATAAGGCTGTGTTCACACAGAATTTTGAGGCAGAATTTTCCTCCTGCAAAAAACTCAGTTTGGGATTTCGAGGCAAATTTTGTCCTTCCTGCACGTCGTTTGCCGCGATTTTCACCGCGTTTTTCGCTCGCGGCCATTGAGTGCTACGGGCAAAAAACTCAGCGAAATACCCTTTCTCTTCCTCCCGTTGATGTCAATGGGAGGTTAGAGGCGTAAACGCGCGAAGATAGGGCATGTACCTTCTTTCTCGGGAGGCATTTTCGGCCGGTATTTGACGAGTTTTGCGGAGCAGTTTCCGCGCCCAAAAACTCGTCAAAATACTCCATGTGAACAGGGCCTAACAAATAAGCATCAAATGCTTTCCTATTTAAAAAATGTATATGTTGCGTGTTCGATGTGTAAAGCTAGGAATGAGAAAACTCCGATAGATTTGGGGGGGGGGGGGCGCCTTTTTATAGTTCGCCTCAGGCGGCAGACAGGCTAGGTTCACCCCTGGCTGCAGCTCACTGAAGCTCTGGAAGTATAAATATAAATAAAAATCAATATAATGGATATGTGGAATCTAACCAACTATAAAGGTGGCAAATAGGCTTGTTTAGCATAATATTATATTTTTTTACTTTTTAAAGAGATTAGGCATTTATATAAAAAGAATAATATTTAAAAGTGTATATATATGTATACGATTATGATGGTAAGATCAGATTATCTCTATATATTGCAGAGATCATTGTGGGTGTATATGTTTTTTTAACCATATGTAAATTTAAATGTTATGCGGCTATATAAACCTGTTAATTAGACACGTCACACATGCCTCAGAGGAAGCCGGAAGGGTGAAACTCAGGGTCGGGCGAGAGTGTTTGGCGTGCCGCCTAGAAATTGTAAAGATTTTTACTTACCTTGATGCTTTTATTTCTTGTTACTTCTGTGAGTATGGATTAAACTTGGCGTGGAGCAATCTTTTTTCAGAGGGTGTTGCACTATGTGTCTTCCTTTTTCGATCTATTAGAGACATAAGATCCTTTTCCTACCAGGAGTTCTTTGAATGTGGAGGGAGACGATAAGGAGCTCGGTGGAACTACAAGGATAAGAATTACCATCCACACCCTCATTGGATTGCAGACTGTCCACTGCATTTTTCTGGGAGAGAGTCCATACTGAATGATATTGGACTGTTACCAGTGCCGTCTGAGCGGTAAACTTCACTGTACTTTATATATGTTATTTAGGGTATTTGTTGGATCATACCCAATTTAGTTTTGCCTGCTCCGGTCTGAGAGAGATTTTGTGGGTATTTGAGCCAAGAGAAACCACCATTATATTTGTAATTTAGATGTACAGCAATTCTTCACCTAAAACTCCACGTCATCATTTGCAGCCCCCACTGGTAGACCTTTTAAATGCAGCGGAAACTGACATTTTGAGGCCTGTGCTACATATGGGGCTAGTGAAGAAGTCAAAGATTAGGCAATGCTGGAGTGCGGATATTTTGTACAATACCACGGACACCCTTTAGAAGTGCGACTCCTGCCCCAAAAAAACTGGCCTGTGCATAAAGGATTGGTTCAAATTACATATACCCTGATGTTCTCCGCCCAGCTTACATATACCCTGATGTTCTCCGCCCAGCTTACATATACCCTGATGCACTCAACCCAGATTACATATACCCTGATGTACTCCGCCCAGCTTACATATACCCTGATGTACTCCGCCCAGCTTACATATACCCTGATGTACTCCGCCCAGCTTACATATACCCTGATGTACTCCGCCCAGCTTACATATACCCTGATGTACTCCGCCCAGCTTACATATACCCTGATGTACTCCGCACATATTACATATATCCTGATGTTCTCCGCCCAGTTTACATATACCCTGATGCACTCCGCCCAGATTACATATACCCTGATGTACTCCGCCCAGCTTACATATACCCTGATGTACTGCGCCCAGCTTACATATACCCTGATGTTCTCCATCCAGCTTGCATGTACCCCCACATTATAAACTGAAACACCAGTAAAACACTAAACAAAACTGCGCTACAAAAGCTAAATGGCGCTACTTCTGGGCCTGGCAGTGTACCCAAACAGCCGTTTATGATCACATATGGGGTATTACTGTACTCTGGAGAACTCTCTTAACAACTTATGGGGTGTGTGTGTAAAGGGGCATAACTGGGCACAACATATTGGGCACTGAAATAGCATATCTGTGGAAAAATGAACATCCATTGTGTACTAATTTCTGCAAAACCTGTGGGGTAAAAATGTTCACTATACCTCATGATAAATTCCTTAAAGGGGTGTAGTTTCCAAAATGGGGTCGCTTCTCGGGGTTTTCCACTATATTGGTACCTCAGCGCAATGCAACATGGCGTCAAAATACAATTTGGTAAAATCTCCACTACAAAAACTAAATTGCGCTTTTTCCCTTGAGACCCTTGCCATATATGGGGTATTTCCTTACTCAGGAGAAATTGTGTTTCTTTTGAAATTTTGGTGTCTTTTTTTCTCCTGTATTCCTTGTGGAAATGAAAAAAAAAAAAAAGCTGCACTAAATCTACATATTATTGTAAAAAAAATATATATTTTTTCATTTTCACACCCCAATTCTAATAAAATGTATAAAACACTTGAGGAATCAAAATGCTCACTACACCTCTAATTTAATTATTTGAGGGTTATAGTCTCCAAAATGGGATCACATCTGGGGATTTTCTAATGTACTGGTACTTCAGGGGCTCTGCAAATGCGACATGGCCCCCTGAAACCAATTCAGCAAAATCTGCACTGCAAAATCCAAATTTGCAAAAATTTGAAAATTCCATGTTTTTGTAGATTTTCATTTTCACAGACTAATTCAAATAAATTTAGCAAAAAACCTGTGGGGTCAAAATGCTAACTATACCCCTAGATAAATTCCCTGAGGGGTGTAGTTTCCAAAATGGTATCATTTCGGGGGGTTTCCACTGTTTTGGCATCGCAAGACCTCTTCAAACCTGAGATGGTGCCTAAAATTTATTCTAAAAAAGGGACTCTAAAATCCAGTAGGTGCTCTTTTGCTTCTGAGGCCTATGTTTCAGTCCATCAGCACACTAGCACCACATGTGGAATAGTTCTAAAAACTGCAGAATTTCAGCAATACATATCGAGCTGAATTTCTCTGGTAAAACCTTCTGTGTTACAAAAAAAATGTAATTTTGGCAAAAAAATATGAAATTTGTAAATTTCACCTATACTTTGCTTCAATTCCTGTGAAACGCCTAAAGGGTTAAAACACTTTCTAAATGCTGTTTTGAAAACTTTGAGGGGTGCCGTTTTTTCAAAATGGGGTGTTTTATGGAGGTTTCTAATATATGGTCCCCTCAAAGCCACTTCAGAACTGAACTCGTCCCTGAATAGCCTTTTGAAACTTTCTTGAAAATGTGAGTAATTGCTGCTAAAGTTCTAAGGCTTGTAACGTCCTAGAAAAATAAAAGGACGTTCCAAAAACTATGCCAACATATGGGATATGTGAAATAGTAATACCACACAAAATAGTTACTATCTGTTTTGAAGGCAGAAACATTTAAAATTAGAAAAATCCTAATTTTTGCAAATTTTCTTTAGTTTGGTGTTTTTCACAAATAAGCAATTAATTTATCGACCACATTTTTCCACTAACAAAAAGTACAATATGTCACGAGAAAACCATCCCAGAATCGCTTGGCTAGATGAAAGCATTCCGGAGTTATTTCAACATAAAGTGACATCAGTCAGATTTGAAAAAATGGGACTGGTCCTGAAATCCAAAATGAGCTTGGTTAAAACCGTAAGGAACAATAAATGATAAAAAGAAAGCGTTCAAACTACTAAAGCAGGTTGGTAGTGAAGGCAATAAATAATAAAGGAAAAAACAAGTTCTTTAACCCCTTACCACCAATACGCCTTTTCACGTCGGTCACTAAGGGGCCTTAGGCTAGGCTGACGCCTTTTAACGTTCGCCTAGTCTAAGTCCTGCACGGGTCTCCCGTGCAGGCTGGAGCCGGGGCTCTGCTGTCTGATGACAGCTGAGCTCCTGCTCCAACGCCCGCGATCGAAGTTTACTTCGATCGCGGCCGTTTAACCCGTTAAATGCCGGTGTCAATAGCGACCGCGGCATTTAACTTTGTTTACAAAGGGAGTGAGCTCCCTCTGTCACCCATCGGTGGCCCGCGAATGCAATCGCGGGTCTCCGATGGGGTGTCATGGCAGCCGGGGGCTTTTATAAAAGCCCCCAGGTCTGCCCTGGACATATGCCTGTTAGGACGCGCTGGAGGCACGTCCTAACAGATTGCCTGTCAGATTTACACTGACAGGCAATAATGCTCTGGTATACGAAGTATACCAGAGCATTATATCAGCAATCTGAAGATCGCACAGTAAAGTCCCCTAGTGGGACTAATGAAATAAATAATAAATGTGAAATAAAGATTAATAATAAAAGTTACAGTAAAAAAATAAATCCATTTTTTTCCATGAAAAGTGGTTTTATTTAGTAAAAGTGTAAAAAATAAATAAAAGTACACATATATGGTATCGCCGCGACCGTAATGACTCCATTAATAAAGTTAATATGTAATTTAAACCGCAAGGTGAACACCGTAAAAAAAAAAAATGCAAAAACCAGTGGCGAAATTGCTATTTTTTTCCATTGCCCCCCAAAAAAGCCATAATAAAAATGAATCAATAAGTCCCATGCACCCCAAAACAGTACCAATCAAAACTACGTCTCGTCCCGCAGAAAACAAGCCCAAAAAATCACTACATTGATGGAAAAATAAAAAAGTTACGGCTCTCGGAAAGCGACGATGCAAAAACAAATAATTTTAGTTCAAAAGTGTTTCTATTGTGCAAAAGTCGTAAAACAGAAAAAACCTCTACATATGTGGTATCGCTGTAATCGTACCGACCCATAGAATAAAGGTAACATGTTATTTACGTCGCATAGTGAACGGCGTCGATTTAAAAACGCATAGAACAATGGCGGAATTTCAGGGTTTTTTTATAATCCCCCCCCCAAAAAAGTTTATAAAAGTTAATAAAAAAATGATATGTACCCAAAAATGGTGCTATTAAAAAGTACAACTAATCCCGCAAAAAACAAGTCCTCATACAGCTATGTAGACGAAAAAATAAAAACGTTATAGCTCTTTGAATGCGACTATAGAAAAACGAATAAAATAGCTTGGTCATTAGGGCCTAAAATGGGCTGGTCACTAAGGGGTTAAAAGACAAATAAAGGCAGCAAAGATTGAAACCGAGAGAATTGTTGCCAAAGAAAGTAAAAATAACCCAAAAATATTTTTAAATGCATAATAAGAAACTAAAAATGGAATATTTTGGAGGATGAGAAGAAGTCCAATCTATTAAACACCTTTTATCTCTACTGTATTTTCACATGATAATCCAATGTCAGACGACATGATTAAATGTAACATGTCACGCCGCCTTATAAACACTAAAATAGACAAATCACCGGGTCCAGATGGTAGACACCCCCACGTTCTGCAGAAATTAACCCCTTAATGACCGGGCCTGAAAAGGTCTTAATGACCAGCTACATTTTTCAGTTTTTACCTCTTTTTTTTTTTTTTTCATTGACGTGGCCGTATGAGGCTTCGTTTTATGCGGGAGAAATTGTATTTTTTTTCATAGATTTGAGGTCGAAAAATTTTATTTTGGATACCTAATATGTGTAGGTTTTTTGTTTTTATTTAGTGTAAGGCTGGGTTCACATGAGCGTGGCGTTTTTGCGCACGCAAAAGCCACTTAACGGCTCCGTGTGGCAGCAGCATATGATGCGCGGCTGCGTGCTTTTCGCGCAGCCGCCATCATTATGGCACTCCATTTGGATGTTTGTAAACAGAAAAGCACGTGGTGCTTTTCTGTTTACATTCATCCTTTTGACCGCTGTTGCGCGAATCACGCAGTTCGCACGCAGTTGACTTCAATGGGTGCGTGATTCGCGCAAAACGCCGAAAGAAGGGACATGTCGTGACTTTTTTTCAGCGGACTCACGCTGAGTAAAAATCACGCACACTTCCGCACGGCCCCATAGACTAATATAGGTCCGTGCAACGCGCGTGAAAATCACGCGCGTTGCACGGACGTAATTCCCGTTCGTCTGAATGAAGCCTAAGGGCAATAAAATATATTTTATGCAAAATAATGAGGTTTTTTTTGTGGACATTTTGATTTATTTTGTTTTGTTAGTTTTTTTTTAATCCCATTAAGGGATAACTTTTTTTATAACTTTATTTTTTACTTGTAATGTATTAGCATACTCCTGTATGCTAATACATTATACTGTGTCACTATGACACAGGCTGCTGTTAGGGAAGCACATAGTGTGCCCGAACAACAGGCTTACCGAGCAGACAGCCCTGGGGTCCTTTGCAGAGGAATTCCCCGGCGTTTGATCACGTCACCGGTTTTCCGATGACCAGATCAAGGCGGGGAGTTCCCTTTTGATCTTGCCGCTGTCACGGACCACAACGATCAAAGGGTTAAACAGCTGGGGTCCGAATGTTTTCCGTCTCCAGATGTATTCAGGAGGCTGCTCTAAGATCATGAGCTGTTAGTTACAGCTCCTGCTCAGAGGAGCGCTCATCAGCCTCTTCTACAGTGACACCAAAAGACGTCGAAGTAGACTAAGGACATGCACCACCTGCCGTCAAGACAGTGGGTGGTCATTAAGGAGTTAAGTACCGTGATAGACATACCCTTATTTCTCATATTTAAGGATTCTATCATGACTGGGTCTGTTCCATAGGACTGGCGCACAGCAAATGTGGTGCCAATATTCAAAAAGGGGTCAAAAAGTGAACCAGGAAACTATAGACCTGTAAGTTTAACCTCCATTGTGGATAAAATGTTTGAGGGTTTTCTAAGGCCTCATTCACACGGCAGGGTTTCCCGGCCGGGTGCCGGCCGTTCATAAATCGGCCGGCACCCGGCTGCATTAGGAATAATAGACCCCTAATGGGGCTATTCGCACGACCGATTTTTTGACGGCCGGAAAAACCGACCGTCAAAAAATAGGACATGCTCTATCTTCGCCCGGGTACCCGGCCGCCCGGCTCCCATAGAAGTCTATGGGGCCGGGTAATACACGGCCATCACCGGGATATGTCCCGAGTGATGGCCGGGTTTTCCGGAGCCTGCGCTCTATCTCCTCCTCCTCACAGCGCAGAGTGCATGTGAGGAGGAGGAGTTGATGCCATTCTGACGAATGGCATCGCTGTACACGGTGTGGCAGGGCCGGGGTGTAGAGCAGGTGGAAGGGAGCGCTGCGCTGGCTCCCTTCCCCTGCTTGAAAAGCACCCTGGCCCGGCGACACCTTCGATGGCGCCGCTAGCAGCTGCTGCTGCTGCGGCTGCTACTACTACAGCGACGCCACTATAGCAGAGCGGGGAGGTATCTCCCTGCTCTGCTATGTGCTAGCCGCACTTTAGCTCCTTGAAGGAGCGGAATCCCCGTGTTTTCGGGGATTCCGCTCCTGGACAGAGCGCTTGATGTCTCTGTCCATATCTGGGCAGTGACATCAGGGGAAACTCCTGAAGCGGAATCCCCGAACACATGGGGATTCCCCTTCAGGAGTTGCCGCTGATGTCACTGTCCGGATCTGCCCAGCCCGGCACGGATGCAAAACTTAATGCAAACCGGCCGGGCAAAATGGCCGATTTTACCGGCCGACACCCGGGCTCGGGAACGACCCGGTCGTGTGAATCCCGCCTTAGAGATGCTATTCTCGAGTATCTCAATGCAAAAAAACGGTTAACACAGCATCGGCATAGGTTTATGAGGGATCGGACTTGTCAAACCAATCTGATCAGCTTCTATGTGGAGGTAAGTTCTAGACTGGACCTGGGTAAGGCTGTGGATGTGGTTTATCTAGACTTTTTTTTCAAAGGCGTTTGATACTGTGCCACATAAAAGGTTGTTATATGAAATTATATAAATGCTGGGACTGGGGAAACGTGTAATTGGGTTAATAACTGGCTCAGTGAGAGAAAACAGAGGGTGGTTATTAATGGTACATCCTCAAAGTGGGTCACAGTTATCAGTGGGGCTCCACAGAGGTCAGTATTGGGCCCTCTTCTTTTTAATATGTTTATTAATGAACTTCTAGAGGGTTTACGGAGTATAATTTCAGTATTTGTAGTATTACATTATCCTCTGTTTATTACTTTACAGAGCTTATAGTATCACTTGTAGAGGGATTTGGGGAATCTTGAGGTTTGGGCAGAGAAATGGCAAATTAAGTTTAATGTGGATGAATGTAAGGTTTTGTACTTGGGCTGAGGAAACAAATTTTGCAATTCTGCATTAAATGGTAAAACACTGGGTAAAACTACTACTGAAAAAGATTTGGGGATATTGGTGGACAGTACATTTACCTTTAGCAACCAGTGCAAGTCAGTTGCTGCTAAGGCAAATAAAATCATGGGATTCATCAAAATAGGCATAGATGCTCATGACAAGAACATAGTTTTGCTTCTATACAAATCATGGAATGGGTGGATTTCAATACCAAGAAATGTTATCCAACTTGAGGCTACTCAGTTTAGAGAAAATACGGCTTAGAGGGGATCTAATTACAATGTACAATTATATAACTGGACAGTACAGAGGTCTTTCTTTCTAATGATCTTTTTATACCTATACCTGTAACAAGGACAAAGGGGCATCCTCCACGTCTAGAGGAAAAAAGGTTTCACCATCATCACAGACAGGGATTCTTTACTGTGAGAGCAGTGAGACTATGGAACTCTCTGCCACATGATGTTGTGATGGTTGATTCTTTGAACAAGTTCAAGAAGGGACTTGATTCTTTTCTTGAAAAATATAATATTACAGGTTATGAGTACTAGACTCTGGAGATGGGATGTTGATCCAGGGATTTATTCTGACTTCCATATTTGGAGTAAGGGAGGAATTTTCCATCTCATTGGTGTTTTGCCTTCCTCTGGATTAACATGGTAGGATTATAGGTTGAACTTGATAGACCTGTGTATTTTTTTTCAACCTTATCAACTATGTAACTATGAACTTATGTTTATTTTTTTTTCTTCTACTTAGGGTACCAGTGTATTGTCTCCAATGCTACATATTGGAAGTGTCATTGTTTTAGCCACTATGATCTACAAGAAATCTGCTGTTCAGCTGTTTGAAAAACACCCATGCCTTTACATTCTTTCATTTGGATGCGTTTCTGCCAAAGTAACAAATAAATTAGTGGTAAGCATTTTGTTTTGCGTTTAAAATTACGTTTTTCATTTTTATTTTATTCAGCATACAGTATATAGTAACAGTTAAGACCGTTATTTTGCAATGTTATTTTTTTAAATTATTTACTGCACTGGCCTGTTTTAGGCTGTTGCAGATAAGCATGGGTAATGATATGGTGTTTAGCGAAGTATATAAAATAAAGAAAAAGTGCTACACAAGAAAGCACACATCCAAAAAAAAACTTGCAATGGAATGAACTATTTATGGAAGTTAGAATTGAAACCTTAGAATCTATTTATAGAGAAAGAGACCATGTGGTACTCCATGTTCAGATAACTCACGTAGACAAATAATGCAAAAAATAGTGTGCCAATAAAGTGCTTTATCTATACCCACGTAGAAATATAGCAATAAGTAGTGCATAAATAACAACAATTGTAAAAAGGACCACAGCAGAATACGAAGTAATCCGTCCAAGCGTTAAGGCTGAACACCATCCCTACCCCACTTGTATCACCGAGCTTCGGTCTTTCTCAGGGGTCTCTGTTTAATGGTTATGTTGATCTTATTAGGCACAGTGGATGATTCGATGAACAAATGGTCATCTCATTATTTCCGATGACCTCTGATTAGTTAGGGTTGTGCTACGTGATTGAAAGTTCATGTAGTACACCTCTGGAGCTAAAACAGTCGGGCCCCGCGCTGCAGCATCACCGTGAGCCGCAAGTTTCTGCAGCTCCCGGCTTAGGGTAGGGCGGAGTGTTCGGTGACCACCTGATCTCAGGATTCTTTCTTTGCTTTGAAGGCAGAGTATTGGTTTTAAAATCTCCACAGTCTTGTTAGAGGCTTTTGTAGCCTGGATGTATCTCGTATGTTTGGGACTGCATTAGAGCTTTCCTAGTCAGGACATGTGATGTCTGTCTGTAGCAGGAAAAGGGTCAATTCCATGATGTTTCATTCCTGTTTTCATTCTCCATCAAAGGTAACCTTTGCAAGTGATTCTTGGGGAGCAGTTTGACTTGCCGTTTAAACTCTTTGATCTGCACCACAATTAAATGACTTGCACAGGTTAAACTGTTGTGTGTGTTTCTTTCAGGTGATCATTTTCAAACCCATGAGTGTAACGTAGAGCTGTCTAATGTGAGCGCCTTAGGCAGGTCCTATGCTCTGTATATAGCAGTGAACAATTAAAAAAAAAAAAAGATATATTTGGAAAAAAAACATTCTATAACCATACAAAATATAATACCTTCCCATAAATATTGCCCAACCAATCCAAGAACAGTAGTCATATGTATTAATTCACGGCGACTGTTGCAATAACTTCAAGTTTCATTAAAGCAGTTACCCCCCCCCCCCCACCCTCCAACCCCGCCATTGTGGTATTGTCAAGAAGAAGATGGACACCGGACCCTACAATGCAGACGAGCTGAAGGCCGCTATCAAAGCAACCTGGGCTTCCATAACACCTCAGCAGTGCCACAGGCTGATTGCATCCATGCCACACCGCATTGATGCAGTAATTCGTGCAAAAGGACCCCCGACCAAGTATTGAGTGCATATACTGTACCTATATAGTGGGCCTATATTTCGGTATTAACCCTCTCATGCCGACAATCTGTAGATTCACGTACTTTTCGCACATACCCCGTTCTGCCAGGGCGTGAATATACAGATCTCTGTTCCAGCCTGCATAGCACTGTGAAAAGCGCTCGGACGCCGGCAGTGTCCGTGTCCCCGGCTCCCCAGAAACCTGCTCACTGACAGACGAACAGATTGCTTCGGGTACAGAGAATATGATCACCCTTATTAACTGCTTCCTGACCGCCCACAGTAAATTCACTTTGGCGCTTGCTGGGCTCTGTTTAGCGCCAACGTGAATTCACAGTGGTTGTTAAAAGCACGATCTGGGTGTCTGAGTAGTGCTGACACCCGGATCGCTCTGTTAACCCCTGCCTCTGGTCCCGGAGACATGATCGGGACCTGATTGGTTCAGGTCTCGAACATGTGATCGCAGGGAAAGTTTGTTGCAGCAACAAACTGGAAAGTTTGTTGCTACAACAAACTTTCCCGAGGACCGATTGCGGGTGCTGCCATCAGTTGCATGGCAAAACCGGAGGCCATAAAACGACCTCCGGTCTGCCATTCACGGAAACGTATGAGGACCAGCTAGTCCTCATAGGCTTCCTGTCAGTGTGACTGTCAACGTCACACTGACCGTTTATAACACGTTACACTACCTAGTAAAAATTTTTTTTATAAAAGTGTAAAAACAAGTTATAAGTTACAAAAACAAAAAATGCTTTTTTTCCTATAATAAGTCTTTTATTATAGGAAAAAAAAGAAAACTTTAATTTACACATATTTGGCATCGCCACGTTCGTAACGACCCCAACTATAAAACTATAATATTATATTTCCCGCACGGTGAACACCGCAAAAGAATAATTAAAAAAACAATACTAGCATCACTATTTTTTTGTACATCACCCCTCCCAAAATATAGAATAAAAAGTGATCAAAAATTTGCATGTACCCCGAAATAATACCAATAAAAACTAGAACCCGTCCTGCAAAAGGAAGACCCTTACACAGCTTTTTTGACTGAAAAATAAAAAAGTTATGGCTCTCAGAATATGGCGACACAAAAAATAAATAATTTTATAGAAAAGTGATTTTTATTGCGCAAACGCCACAAAACATAAAAAAAACTCTATACATATGGTATAACCGTAATCGTACCGACCCACAGAATAAAGTAAAATGTCATTTATAGTGCACGGTGATTACTGTTTAAAAAATAAATAAAAAGAGACAAAAAACATTATCGAATAAAAAGTGATCCAAAAATCACATGTACCCTAAAATGGTACCAATGAAAACTACAGATTGTAACGTAACAAATAAGCCCTCGCACGGCTCCTGTGGAGAAAAAAAAAAGTTCTGGCGCTCAGAATATAGCGACAGAAATTGTGCAGAGTGTCCAAAAGCGGATAAGATTGGGCACCATTTATCAGTGCGACACCGGCCACACATCTATGAATTATTTATTTACCCCATTATTATAACCTCTTATTATGCCCTGATGTACTCTGCCCAGCTTACATATGCCACCACATTATGAACTGAAATGCCAGCAAAACTCCAAACAGAAAACTATTACCAAGCAAAATCTGCACTCCAAAAGCCAAATGGCGCTCCTTCCCCTCTGAGCTCTCCGTGGGTCCAAACAGCAGTTTACCACATATGGGGTTTTGCCGTAATAGTGAGAAATAGCTTTACAAGTTTTGGGGTGCTTTTTATTCTTTATTCCTTGTAAAAATTAAAAAATTAAAAAAAAAATTCTGAAAAAAAGTAGATTTTCATTTGCACAGACATATTCCAATAAATATAGCAAAAGACCTGTCTGGTCAAGATGCTAACTATACCCCTAGATAAATTCTTTGAGATGTGTAGTTTCCAAAACCACTTTTAGGTAGATTCCACTGTTTTGGCACCACAAGACATCTTCAAACCTGACATGGTGCCTAAAATATATTCTAAAAAAAGGAGACCCCAAAATCCTCTAGGTGCTCCTTTACTTCTGAGTCCGGCGCTTCAGTCCATTATCACACTAGAGCCACATGTGGGATATTTCTAAAAACTGCAGAATCTAGGCAATAAATATTGCGTTGCATTTCTCTGGTAGAACCTTCTGTGATACAGAGAAAAATGTATTACAAATAAATTTCGGCAAAAAAAATGAAATTTGTAAATTTCACCTTTACTTTGCTTTAATTGCCGTGAAACGCCTAAAAGGTTGATAAACTTTCTGGTTGCTGTTTTGAATACTTTGAGGGGTGCAGTTTTTAAAATGGGGTAATTTATGGGGTCTATCTAGTACATAAGGCCCTCAAAGCCACTTCAGAACTGAACTGGTCCTTGACAAAATAGCCTTTTGACATTTTCTTGAAAATGCGAGAATTTGCTTCTAAAGTTCTAAGCTTTGTAACGTCCTAATAAAATAATAATAATAATGTTCAAATGCAAATATAAAGTAGACATATGGGAGATGTAAATTAGCAACAATTTGGTGTGGTATTACTATCTGTTTTACAAGTAGATTACATTTAAAATTAGAAAAATCATAATTTTTGCAAATTTTCTTAAAATTTTGGTGCTTTTCACCTATGAATTTGAACTAAAATAAATAAACTTTTTGATATTGTAATTCATTGAGATGGACTAGTGGTGTATATATATGTGTATATATTTAAATATATAGATCACATAAACACAACAAAAATTTGAACAGCACATTCAAACTAAATTATATAAAATGTGTATGCAGGTGCAAGAACACCTGTGACTGCAAATATACAGCTGAAAAAGAATGGCGACAGTTTAGAGGTCGCCTTGTCGTGGCAGGTGGGCAAACACTTTTTGATCAAGATGTGCACTAAGAACCTCTCTATTATAAGTAGATTTAGCAGTAATGCATATTTATTTATATTTAGTGGTTTAGGTGGCATTAGTGTTGCAGTGTGCTGTCGCCATTCTTTTTCTGCTGTATATCTGCAGTCACAGGTGTTCTTGCACCTGCATACACAATTTATATCATTTAGTTGGAATGTGCTGTTCAAATTTTTGTTGTGTTTATGTGATCCATATATGTGGGGTTAGTGACTGCCTCCATTTTTGTTCTTGCTCTCCTCCCATTCTGCCCTGGGTGATTTTAATTAGTTAAATGCTGGTTCCTACCATCCCAGGTATATATGTAGGCTTAGTCCCAGTTCTGGGTGTATGTGCAGCGTAGGTTTCCACCTTAGAGTTCGCCTTGTCGTGGCAGGTGGGCAAACACTATTTGATCAAAATGTGCACGATGAACCTCCCTATTATGAGTAGATTTAGTAGTAATGCATATTTATTTATATTTAGTGGTTTAGGTGGCATTAGTGTCGCAGTGTGCTGTCACCATTCTTTTTCTGCTACTTAAAAAAAAAAAAAAATATATATATATATATATATATATATATATATATATATATATATACACATACACACACATACACACACATACACACACACACACTCGTCTTTCTCAATGGATTACAATATAATCAAAAAGTTTGTTTATTTCAGTAATTCAATAAAAAAAAAAGTGAAACATATATTATCTATAGGTTCATTACACACACAGTGATCGATTTCCGGCATTGTTTTCTTTTAATGTTTATGATTAACCGCTTCAGGACCCAGCCTGTTTTGGCGTTCAAGACAGCCGATTTTTTCAAAGCTGACGTGTTACTTTATGTGGTAATAAATTCGGATTGCTTTTACCTATCCAAGCGATTCTGAGATTGTTTTCTCGTGACATGTTGTACTTTGTTAGTGAAAAAATTTAGTCGATAAATTTGGTATTTATTTCTGAAAAACACCAAAATGTTGAGAAAATTTCCAAAAATTAGCATTTTTCTAAATGTAAACGTATCTGCTTGTAAAACAGATAGTAATACCACACAAAATAGTTACTAATTAACATTTCCCATATGTCTACTATGTTTGCATCGTTTTTTTGAACGTCCTTTTATTTTTCTAGGACGTTACAAGGCTTAGAACTTTAGCAGCAATTTCTCATATTTTTAAGAAAATTTCAAAAGGCCATTTTTTCAGGGTTCAGTTCTGAAGTGGCTTATATATATTATATGAAGGGCCTTATATATTAGAAAATCCCCATAAATCACACCATTTTGAAAACGGCACCCCTCAAGGTAGTCGAATCAGCATTCACAAAGTGTTTTAACCCTTTAGGCGTTTCACAGGAATTAAAGCAACGTAGAAGTGAAATGTACACATTTTTTTATTTTTGTCGAAATTCATTTCGAATAAATTTTTTTTTTTTTTTTTTTTTTTGCAACACAGAAGGTTTTATGCGAGAAATGCAACTCAATATTTATTGCCCAGATTCTGCAGTTTTTAGAAATATCCCACATGTGGTCCTAGTGCGCTAATGGACTGAAACACAGGCATCAGAAGCAAAGGAGCACCTAGTGGATTTTGGGGCCTCCTGTTTTTTTTTAGAATATATTTTAGGCACCTTGTCAGGTTTGAAGAGGTCTTGTGGTGCCGAAACAGTGGAAACACCCCAAAAGTTACCCAAATTTGGAAACTACACCTCTCAAGGAATTTATCTAGGGGTATAGTTAACACTTTGACCACACAGGTTTTTCGCTAAATATATTGGAATTAGTCTGTAAAAATGAAAATCTACTTTTTTTGTGAAAAAACATAGAAATTTTTAATATTTACAAGGAATAACGAAGAAAATCCACCCCAACAGTTGTAAAGTAATGTGTCCCGCTTACAGCAATACCCCATATGTGGTAATAAACTGCTGATTGGACCCACAGCAGGGCTCAGAAGGGAAGGAGCGCCATTTGGATTTTGAAGCACAGATTTTGCTCGAATGGTTTTCGGTGCCATGTCGCGTTTGCAACGCCCAGGAGGGACTAAAACAGTGGAAACACCCCAAAATTGACCCCATTTTGGAAACTACACCTCTTAAGAAATTTATCTAGGGGTTTAGTTAGCATTTTGACCACACAGGTTTTTTGCAGAATTTTGTGAAATTAGGCCGTGAAAATGAAAATCACAATTTTTTCCACGAAAATTTTGCATTTTCACAAGGGATGAAGGAGAAGAAAAAAACCAATTTTTGTAAAGCAATTTCTCCCGAATACGGAAATACCCCACATGAGGTCATACGGTTTTTTTTCATTAGAAATTAATTGACCCTTTAAGGACTGGTCCATTTTTTGCTTTCTTATTTTCGTTTTTCACTTTCTCTTTCCGTCAGTAGAGTGGTGTGAGGGCTTATTTCTTGCGGGAGGAGTTGAAGTTTCTATTTTCACCATTTAAAGTACCATAAAATGTACTGGGAAACTGAAAAAAAATTCTTTGCAGGCTGAAATTGGAAAAAAATCTGATTCCATTTTTGGGGGGTTTCGTTTTTACAGCTTTCACAGTGCGGTTAGAATAAAAACTTTACTTTATTCTGCGGCTCAATACAATTACGGTGATAGCAAATTTATATAGTTTTTTTTTAATATTATACTACTTTTACAAAGAAAAATCGAATTGTTAAAATAAAAATTGTTTTGTTTCACCAGATTCTGAGAGCCGTAACTTTTTTATTTTTCGGTTGGTTGAGCAGTGGGAGATCTTATTTTTTGCGGGACGAGCTGTAGTTTTTATTGGTACAATTTTTTTGGTACATAAAAAGTGATCAAAAAGTTGTAATACAGTTTATTGTTTTTTTGGACAAAAAAGGTGACCAAAAAAACTGCAATTTTGGTGGTTTAAATTATTTTAGTTTTTTACGGTGTTCACCGTGCGAGTTAAATAATGGTATATTGTAATAGTTCTGCCTTTACGGACGTAGCGATACCAATTTTGTTTATTTTTTTTACTTTTACTTTAAAAAAACAAAAAATCTTTTCCCATTTTTCTTCTACTTTTTTTTTTTTTTAATTCTCCCTACTAATAACTTTTTAATTCTTCTACACATTTTATTAGTCCCCTTAGGGGACTTGAACCAGCGATCATAAGATCGCTGGTACAATATACTGCAATACTAATGTATTGCAGTATATTTGTTATATTTACAGTCTTCGGTAAACGCACAATTGCTGTTCCTGTCTGTTAGTCCCGGGTGTCAGCTGTAATACACAGCTGACACCTGCAGCGTATGGATCGGGCTCAGCACTTGAGTCTGCTCCATACATAAACCCCCGCACCATGACGTGCAATTAAGTCATAGTGCGCAAAGGGGTTAATGCACAGCGGATGGTTCAAAGTGAATATTGCAATTTTCCACGGATATACCGTTTTAGTGCATAATTTGTTGTGCCCAGTTTATGCCGCTGAAGACAAATATCTCCTAAAACGTTAAACGGGTTCTCCCGGGTCTGGCGAAGCCATATATGTGGGCGCAAACTGCTGTATGGGCACGCTGCAGGGGTCAGAAGGGAGGGAGCGCCGTTTTGCTTTTGGAGCGCAGATTTTGCTTGGTAGTTTTGTTTGCCGTTTTACTGGTATTTCAGTTTATAATGTGGGGGCATATGTAATCTGTGCGGAGAACATCAGGGCATAATAAGAGGGTATCATAATGCGGTAAATAAATAATAACTCATAGATGTGTGGCCGGTGTCGCACTGATAAATGGTGCCCAATCTTATCCGCTTTTTGAACACTTTGCACATTTTGCATCGCCATATTCTGAGAGCCAGAACTTTTTTTATTTTATCACCACCGGAGCCGTGCGAGGGCTTAATTGTTGCGGGACAATCTGTAGTTTTTATTGGTACCATTTTGGGGTACATGCGATTTTTTTTTTTTGTTTTTTTGTTTTTTTTTTTTTTGTTTTTTTGTTGTTTTTTTTTGTTTGTTTTTTTGGGATCACTTTTTATTCAAGTTATTTGCAAGCTGGGTGACCAAAAACTAGCAATTCTGACAATGTTTTTTAGTTTTATTTTTTGCGGCGTTCACTGTGTGCTACATATTAAAATTTTACTTTATTCTGCAGGTCAATACAATTACGCCGATACCATATTTATATAGGTTTCTTTATGTTTCGCAGCGTTTGTGTAATAAAATCACTTTTTAATAAAATAATTTATTTTCGGTGTCACCATATTCTGAGAGCCATAACTTTTAAATTTTTTTTAGTCAAAAAAGCTGTGTAAGGGCATGTTTTTTGCGGGACGGGTTGTAGTTTTTATTGGTACTATTTTCGGGTACATGCAACTTTTTGATCAATTTTTATTTTCTATTTTGGGAGGGGTGGTGACCAAAAAAAGTGATTCTGGTGTAGTTTTTTTTTATTTTTTTTGGAGTGTTCATAGTGTGGGAAAAATAACATTATAGTTTTATTGCTGGGGTCGTTATGAACGCGGTAATACCAGATGTGTACTTTTTTTAACAAGTTCATTTTTTTCCTATAATGTAAGTCGTCTTAGGGAAAAAAAGCATTTTTTGCTTATATAACTTTTAATTTTTACACTTTTTTTTAAAACTTTTTTGTACTTGTCCCACTAGGGGACATTTAGACTTGCAGCTTTGATCGCTGCTAGAGTACATTACACTACCTACGCAGTGTAATGTATTCTAACTGTCATTGTGACGTGACAGTCACACTGACAGGAAGCCTAGGAGTACCAGCCGGAGGCTGCCCCTTCGAGGCTTCCGTACATGGCAATTGTACGGAGGCCATTGTCTGGCTTCCGATTGCCACGAAAAGCATCGACAGGCCCCACAATCACTCCTTGGGGGCTGTCGATGTGCTTCAAACCCCTTAAATGCGGCAATCGGTCGCCGCATTTATGGGGTTAATTGACAAAATCAGCGGCGATGGTCCGCTGACCGGCAAGACTGGCGTGTCAGCTGTCGGGGACAGCTGACCTCCCGGTTCCCGGACACTGTCAGTTAAGACAGTGTGCGCCGGGAACCGCTCCGCAATTGTACGTCCTGGTGCGGGAAGAAACCCCTCTCCAGGACGTACAGTTGCGCGCAGAGGTTAAGGCTAACCGTTAATGAAAACCCAAAATTTAGCTACTCAGAAAATGTGAATATTTATGTAAGACCAATTTCAAAAAAATTTTCTTTTTTTTTAATAAATTCTTTTATTTATCAATTTTCCAAACATAACACGATGATGCAAAAAGAATCTGCAAGCATATAGCACTTCGGCACGCAGGCCGGAAAATGAGGTAATCTTGTATGATGTGTGTGCAAACAGAGAAATATCAACATTAATTGGGGCTAGGCCCTTGCATCCCGAAGCTGCAGACATGCACTAGGCCCACAGTGAAGCATAACATCAAAGGGGGAAAGAACAAGGAGCGGAGAAAAAAGGAAAGACAGGGGAGGGAGGGTAAGGGACGAATTCTGGTGTTATATGCCCTGCAAAGAGTACAAATCAGGAGGCTACGATGTTCCTGAACTCCACTGATGATTGAAACCTGACCCAGTGATACCAGGTCTTCATGAAATTGTCGTGAGTACCTCTCATGGATGCCGTGAGATCCTCCATCTAAACCACATGCTGAGCGACGGCGCAGGAGACTGTCTCCACAGCGCTGGTATGCAGGCCCTGGCAGCGTTCACCAGGTGGCGGACCACAGAGCGATGATATGAGGATAGTGGAACCTCGCACAGATGGAGCAAGAAGGCGGCCGGTGTGCAATCCCAAAAGACATGGAGAATCGTTCCCACCTGGTCACCACACCTCCATCACAGCAGGGAGACCGCCGGAATCATGGCATGTATTCTGGAAGGCACCCTATACCAGCGCGTTAAAATTTTAAATCCCGCTTCTTGATACCTGCTGGCCATGGACGATTTATGTGTCATTGTGTATACCCTATCTTGTTCTGCCGAGAGTGAGATTCCCAAATCCCTTTCCCACCGTAGCAAATATGTGGGTGTGGAGAGGGTAGATGGGGAGATTAGTAAGGTGTATAGTCTGGATAGAGTGTGCTGCATCGAGCCCGTGCCTGCGCAAAGGAGTTCAAACAGAGTTTTGACCCGCGCATATTCCGCAGAGTTAGGTAAGGACATCAGGAAGTGTCTCAGCTGAGTAACCTGCCAGGGAGTGAGGGGGAGAGACTCTGACAAAGACGTCAGTTGTGGGCCAGTTATCCATGACTCCCCGTGCAGGTAATGAGAGGCGGGGCCCCTACCTGCCTGCAACCAGCTCCGAATAGGACCCGCCCTGGAGGAAACGCCGGGTTACCCAAGACCGGGAACATGGGGGACGGAGATGGGGAGATCTCTTTCCGGGGAAAGACCTTTAACGCGACTGTCAGTGAGGGCCCTTTCGTCGGGTGTGTCCTTGCTGTCAGAGGGGTATCCCTGCCCAGCCACGGCAGAGCCTGTAGGGGGACAGCCATAGAAGACTGTTCCATCAATACCCATTGTTTGACCTCCGTGTGGCAGAACCAGTCCAGGATGCGTGTCAAGTGCGAGGCTTGGTGGTAGGAAATAAAGTCAGGGAGCCCCACCCCCCCCTTCACTCTTGGAGCGAAAAAGTGTGGAGCGGCCTATACGGGCCGGTTTCCCCATCCAAATGAAGTGGTGGAGCAAGGACAACAGAGTTCGGAAAAAAGTGTGGGGAATGTGGATCGGTAGGGCTTGGAAGAAGTACAATATCCGTGGGAGAATGTTCATTTTGAAGATTGCACATCTGCCGAACCATGTGAAGGTGCCCTTCGTCCAGGAATCCAAATCGCTCTTTACCCGTTGCAGGAGAGGAGGATAGTTGACTGTGTAAAGGCGAGAGATCTCCCTGGAGAGCTGGACCCCCAAGTAGTGAAGCAAGTCTCTAGCTCACTTGAAGGAGAAGAACCCCGATAAGTCCTCAACTAGGGACTGTGGCAATGATATGTTGAGAGCCTTAGATTTCTGATAATTAATTTTAAAATTTGACAGCTTCGAGTATCTACTCATCTACGCCATGAGGTTGGGCAGGGAGATCCTGGGTGCAGTGAGGAAGGACAGAAGGTCATCCGCATACGCCGCCACTTAATGCGATCTTCCCCCCCACTAATACACCCGCTATATCTGGATTGGAACGAACCCGACAGAGGAAGGGTTCCAGGCACGAAATAAAGATCAAGGGAGACAGGGGGCAACCCTGCCGCGTGCCATTGGAGATAGAGAGCGGAGATAAGGTACCATTCACCTTAACCCTGGCAGATGGAGATGAGTAGAGGCTCGACAACCCTGTCAAAGGCTTTCTCCGTGTCCGTGTACAGCAGCAGTGTGGGCAGAGACGAGGCAGTCGCGTGATAAATCAGGTTAATTGCCCTAGTAGTATTATCCCTAGCTTCCCTCTGGGGCATGAAGCCCACCTGATCATAGTGGATCACACTGTGGAGAAGGGGGGTAAGTCTATGGGCCAAGATCTTTGCAAACAACTTGAGATCTACATTAAGCAGGGAGATGGGACGGTAATTTTGGCAGCTGGTGGGGTCCTTCCCTTCCTTGGGTATGACCGTAATCTATGCCCGCAGGGCATCCTGAGGGAGAGGACACCTGTCTGTGAGGGAGTTATAGGCCTGCAGGAAATGAGGCCCGAGAAGGTCTGAGCAAACCTTGTAGTACTGAATGGGAAGACCATCCGGGCCCGGCGCTTTCCCCACCGGGGAATCCTTCAGGGCCCAGGACCACTCCTCTGGAGAAATCGGCTCTTCCAAGGCCGCTAAAGCTTCCTGTGGGATACTTTTCATCCCCGAAGAGCGGAGGTATGCCTCCATCTGCTCCCGTCTAGTTCCCCCCTCTGCGGAAGGGGAGGTCCGTGGGAGATTGTAGAGTGAGTGGTAGTACGCCCGGAAGGCTTCCGAGATGTCCTGGGGGCGGTGTGCACTCCCGGCTCCGGGTGTCTGCACTTGGGGGACATAGGTTCGTGACCTGGTTTTCCGCAGTGCCCGTGCCAGAGTCCTGCCTGGTTTGTTACTGAATTCATAGAAGTGTCGCCTACACTTTACTAGGGAGACCCTAGCCTTAGCAAGACAAAGAGACCGGACCTGAACACGCAACTGCCCCAGCTCCGCCCCCACCACCCGGTCCACGGAAGCCTTGTGGGTCTGCTCGAGGAGGTGTATACGAGATAACAGGTCGCTCAAGTGAGCCTCCCGTTCCCTTTTGAGTTTAGATCCGATTCGAATAAATGAACCTCGGATCACGCACTTATGTGCCTCCCAGACACTAAGCAGACTTACATCTGGAGATACATTCGTAGCAAAGTAGTCCCGTAAGTCCCTGTGTATTTCTGAGATTACCGTCGGGTCCTGCAGAAGCGAGTCATTTAACTGCCACTGCCAGGAGCAAGGGTGGGCTGCAGGGAGACAGAGAGAGAGTGTAATGAGGGCGTGATCCGAGAAGGTTATGTTGTCTATAGCGACTGAGGAGAGGATGGAAAGATGGGAGTGGCGCAGAAAGACGTAGTCTAGTCTGGTGTATGTGTTGTGGGGGGCCGAATAGAAGGTGTAGTCTTTAGTCGTCGGGTGCATAAGCCTCCGCATCTATCAGTTGGTGGTCATGTAGCAGCCGACGCACCGGGCGATGTGCCGATCTGGGTAGCGACGAATGTCCACGTGAGGAGTCTATAGTCGGGTCCCCCCTAGTATGAGAGTGCCTTCCGAAAAACCATCCAACTCCGTCAAGACCCCTTCAAAGAAGGTGACCTGACCAGTGTTAGGGCGATGGCATGTGGCCAGTGTGAACAGTGTGTTCGCCAACCTACCCTTCACGAAGATATACCGTCCCGCTCCATCTGTACGAGTCTCCACGTGCTCCCACAGTAGAGAACGAGAGATCAGGATAGAGACCCCCTTGGTCTTGGAGTCCGGTGAGGTACTGTGATACCCCACCGTATAGCGAGAGTCCGTCAACTGTGGAACGCTGTCCGCCCGGAAGTGCGTTTCCTGGAGGAACGCCACATGCGCTTTCTTTTTCCATAGGAGACGGAGGATGGAGGATTTCTTCTCTGGAACGTTCAGGCCCTGTGCATTCAGGGAAACAACCGTAATGTTAGACATATGGAGCCACAGAAGGGAAACAAAGATGGGAGGGAAAGGCGGGAAATGAAACGGAGACCCCCGTATAGAAGAATGAGGGCCGCGAAGAGGGACACTAGCGTCCCACTAACCGCGGGGTACAGAACCCTAAATCAATACTTTGCGTGTTATGCCGGGCCCCGGAGAAAATACCCCCAAAGCACGACACAACAGCGCGGAACCTAGTGGGGAAAGTAGAAGGACAGCAGCGTGAAGAGGTGATCTCCCTGAGACTCGCCACCTGAAGAGCCTGAGGTAGTAAGTGCCGAAAAGAGAGCTGCCCGGAGCCCCGGACTCATGCGGCCGACTGTAACGGGTGCATGAAGGTTCCCGACCTCCCACCGCGGCGCAGTGTGAGGGTCCCTCAGACAATTCCCTGGACCACAGACAGAACCCCCTGGCCCACCTAAATTCCCCTTTGGCCTACCAACAATCCCTCCCGCCAAAACCTAAGAAGAAACCTGAGGAGAAAAATAAGGGGGGTTAGACACTCCTATCAAACAAAACAGACCCCCTCAGACTCCCTTATAGATACAATGGTCCATTAGCCTTCTGGCCGCAAGCGGATCAGTTTCGTCGGGTCGACCGCCGTCCAGATGCCCGTTGCTCCCGAGAACCGTCTCTAGGATCTGGCAGAGGAGGGCGTGCAGTGTCCGAGTACAGACCCCCCCTGGGGAAGAGCGACGGTGGTGGCTCTGTCCAGTCTGGAAGGCGTACAGGAGAGATGTCTAAGAAGCGGAAGGCTTCTTCCAAATCATCCGGTGAGCGGACGGCAAAGGATTGCCCCTGTCGGCGGAGAATGACGTGGAAGGGATGACCCCATCTATAGGAAGCGCCCGCTTCTTTGGTAGCCTCCAGCAAAGGGCGTATCACCCTGCGCATATGTAGGGTCAGCCGAGAAACATCTGGCAAGATGGACACCTCCTCACCCTGGAAGGGGACGGCCCCCCGCTCCCAGGCTCGCTTTGCAATGTCCTCTTTTTGTTTATAGAAGTGCACCCTGCAGATGACATCTCGCGGGTGGTTGCTGTCCCTGTTCCGTGGGCCTGCTAAGCGATGCACCATGTCCATTTCAATGGCCGAGTCACGGGGTCTGTCCATGAGCTTGTTAAAAATATGGGCGACAACTTCGTATAGATCCTCGGGCGGCACAGATTCTGAGATGCCCCTCAACTTTAGGTTGTTCCGCCTCTCCCTGTTCTCCACGTCGTCCAGGTGCAGGGAGAAGGCTCTCATTTGGGTAGCATGGGTGTCCATTGACTGAGAGAGAACCGAGATATCCGTGATGTGATCAGAATTCTGACCCTCCAGGGCGTCTACCCGTGCAGTTAAAGATCGTAAATCCTGGGACACCTCCCCTATGGTCCGGGGACGAAGCAGCGAAGGCACGGTCCTGTTGACCCCTGGAGGATCCGGCGGGAGCTGCGGTGCCGGAGGGCGGAGAGTCCCCACGCGACGTCGGGGATCGACTGCGGCCTACAGCGGGAATGGAGGAGGGATGCGGTGAGGACCCGTCACGGCCAGACCGGAGGTAGCGATCCATCGAGGAGGGACCCGGAGTGACCGACTGAGATTTGCGGTGTCTCCCCTTGGTCATCGCGACGACGAAGCAGGTGAGAGAGACCCGGGGTAGTGCGTCCGCCATCGCCAAGCCATGCCCCCCAAAAAATTATTTTTAATACGGAAATGTTGGCCTACTGAAAAGTGTATATACAGTATATGCGCTCAATACTTGGTCGGGGCTCCTTTTACATGAATTACTGCATCAATGCGGCGTGGCATGGAGGCGATCAGCCTGTGGCACTGCTGAGGTGTTATGAAAGTCCAGGTTGCTTTGATAGCGGCCTTCAGCTCGTCTGCATTGTTGGGTCTGGTGTCTCATCTTCCTCTTGACGATACCACATAGATTCTCTCTGGGGTTTCGGTCAGGCGAGTTTGCTGGCCACTCAAGCACAGTGATACTGTGGTTATTACACCAGGTATTGGTACTTTTGGCAGTGTGGGCAGGTGCCAAGTCCTGCAGGAAAATGAAATCAGCATTTCCATATAGCTTGTCAGCAGGGAAGCATGACGTTCTCTAAAATTTCCTGCTAGACGGCTGCGTTGACTCTGGACTTGATATAACACGATATGGCTTGCCCGTCTTGATGTTGCAGTTTCAATATTGTGTGTGTGTGTGTGTGTGTGTGTGTGTGTATGTATATGTGGAGATATATATATATATATTATGCATGAGCTGCAGCAGCGTGAAGAAGATTACATCAGTACAGACAAGTGAAGCTGAGAGTCAGCACTGGGATGACATAGACACAGGCTGCTGGTAAAAATTTATTTCTCACTCTTCTGCTCACCCCCTCCCCTCTTCATAGACTTGTATGCAACCTTTTTTTTGCTCACTCACTGTCCCTCTACTCCCTCCTTCTGCTCCCCCTCGCTTCTTCATAAACTTATATAGGCAGGTAGTAAATTGCCGCCCGTCACTTCCGCACTGTAACCAGGGATGGACTTTGTTTGACAACAGGGGGTGGAAGGCAGATTACAGGAAAGGAGACACCTAGTGGCAGTAACGTCACACAGAATTTGCATGAATAAAACAACTATATTTTAACCATAAGTAAATTACAAAGTTGATCAAGCATACTATTCGATTAGCAGAAGTTGTTTAAAAAGTTAGTGTACATTTAATAAATCCAGGTTTAAAGCACTGGTGCATTGTTATATATTTTTTTTTTAACAGAAATAAATGCATAATAAATTGTAATGTTTGCCTGTTTTGTGTTCTTTTTGTGATAGGTTGCTCATATGACGAAAAGTGAAATGCATTTGCAAGATAGTGCATTTGTTGGACCTGCTCTATTATTTTTCAATCAGTATTTTAACAGTTTCATTGATGAATATATAGTACTGTGGATTGCGCTGGTAAGCATCCGTTATTGTTTCCATACTATTTAAGGTTTGTGTTTAGACTAGCTTCTTTGGATTTTGATAAGCTTAACTAATTAAACCAGTACAAAATGCATCTGTCAGTCAGGCTCAAACTTAGGACAGATTCATTTTAATTAATGTTAAGGGAATTTCTGTTAAAGAGGATCTGTCACTGAATTTTACAATATTAAATATCTCTTAAACCTGAGGAGACTGATGTACTTTGAAAATCCATGAATACAGAATGCCTGTATAATTCTTAAAGTTTTCCTATCTGATATTAAAATTAGCATTTTATGAGACCAAGTTTGTGCATGAGGCCAAGCATATGCATGATGTAATCGAAATCTCCGCCCACCTAGAGCTGACAATCTGTGTCCCTCTTCCCACGGCTCATGCTAAAATCTTACACATGCTCAGTACAAGCTGCAGTCTTCTTGGCACTGCGGTGAGAGTCTGTCTTCAAGCAGCAGTTTTAGGCCGGATTCACACGAGCGTGTGCGTTTTCCGCGCGCAAAAAACGCTGCGTTTTGTGCGTGCAAGAGGTCCGTGTGCGTGATTTTCGTGCAGCCGGCATCATGATGACACTCTGTTTTTATGTTTACAAAGTGCTTTTCTATTTTCATTCATTGGTTTTACTGCTGTTGCGCGAATCACGCACGCCACCCGGAAGTGCTTCCGTGCGCCGAGCACGATTTGCACGCACCCATTGACTTCAATGGGTGCGTACAGCGCGAAACACGGCAAAATATAGGACATGTCATAAGTTTCACGCAGCGGACATACGCTGCGTGAAATTCACTGACAGTCTGAACGGCCCCATTCTGTAACATAGGTCTATGCGACGCGCATGAAAATCACGCGCGTAGCACGGACGTATTATACGTTCGTGTGAATAAGCCCTTAGCTTCTTACCCCACCTGCTGCTTTTTTTTTTTCTGCAAAGCCAGAAAAGCTGCAGCTTGTACTGCGCATGTGTGAGATTTCGGCCTGTCGCGGGGGAGGAGGGACACTGATAGGACATTGTCAGCTCTAGGTGGGCGGAGGTTGTGATTCCATCATGCATGTCTAAGAGATCTCATTAATAATGTTTTCAATTTATATTTTGAAATCTTATGACAGATCCTCTTTAACAATGCAATACAAAGCAATAAAATGTATGACGGAGTACAGCACTTGGGTTTGAGTAGAAATCTTGCAGCTTTTCTACAAGCTATAGAATCCATCCCTAAACAATTGTGCGATTTAAACCGAAGTTCTGACTGATGGGATCTTATCATGCATTCGTACGTTTTATTTGAGCGGTGTCTATTTTGCAAGCATGGTAATCTGACATACTGCTATTGTTCAATGTAAAGCAATGCCTTAAAGGCTATGTAAAACTTCGCAGGGCGGTATTGTTTTTTTTAGACAAAGGTCAGTCACTGTGTTTTGTGTAACTTTATAAATAGTTTTTATTAAAAATACGTTTTACTTTTTGAGATACAGCTGCTCTGTGTTCTCTATACAGAGTAGTATCGTTCGCTAAGACCTGAACCCGTCAGTCCCGCTATCGTGACGGAAACAGGATTCAGCGCTTGATACTGCTTCTCTGCATAGAGAATACAGAGTAGCTGTATCTCATAAAGTAAAACAAATTTTTAATAAAGTATTTATAAAGTCACACCAAACCCACTGAACGGTTTATTAAAAAAATGCCCTGCAAAGGTTTACATAGCCTTTAAAATACGAAGTGTGAACGCAGCCTGAATGACCATTACATTTTGAATGCCAATACCAAAGCATGCAAATAAGTATCGTAATTGTCCTATGTAAAACACAATAGTAATGCATTCATTTATCTTTCTACCAGGTACTCTCGCTGTTTGATTTGATCCGTTACAGTGTAAGCGTCTGCAATCAAATAGCGTCTCATCTTCACATTGAAGTCTTCAGAATAAAGACACATTCTATACATTCTATACATTCTAACCACCACTAAGTGACCTAAACTTTTAAGTTAAAAAAGCATGTTTCATAACCAGAAGAGATGACAAATCCAAAACAAATTTCAGCATCCTAGAAATACATCCTGGAACTTGACAAGTTCAGATTTTTATGCTTGAATTGATGTTACGTTAATATATAACAATTCTGAAAGTATTCAGGCATGACAAAAATGAATTCTGACTATTGTCATTACAAAGTTTTTAATATGCAGTGTTTTTAAGTACGATAACATCAAAACCCATATTTAGAATAACTCCACCCAAAAGTAAAAATGCAGATTTAAAGAGGCTCTGTCACCACATTATAAGTGGCCTATCTTGTACATGATGTGATTGGCGCTGTAATGTAGATTACAGCAGTGTTTTTATTTAGAAAAACGATCATTTTTGATGGAGTTATGACCTATATTAGCTTTATGCTAATGAGTTTCTCAATGGACTACTGGGCGTGTTTTTACTTTTTGGCCAAGTGGGCGTTGTACAGAGGAGTGTATGATGCTGACCAATCAGTGATCAATCAGCGTCATACACTTCTCTCCATTCATTTACACTGCAGATAGCGATATAGTTATATTACTATGTGCAGCCACATAAACACACTATAACATTACTGCAGTGTCCTAATAATGAATATACATTACGTCCAGCCAGGACGTGACGTGTATTCAGAATCCCTGACACTTCGCTAATACAATCCCGACACTACAGCACAGCAAGCGTAATGTCGTTTGAAATGACAGTTTACAGCATAATCTCGCAAGATTACGCTTGCCTTGCTGTAAATATCACACAGACAGTACAGAAGTATCAGGATTCTGAATAGACATCACGTCCTGGCTGGAGGTAGTGTATATTCATTGTCCGGATACTGCAGTAATGTTGTTGTGTGTTTATGTGGCTGCAGATAGTAATATAGCTATATCGCTATCTGCAGAGTAAATGAATGGAGAGAAGTGTATGACGCTGATTGATCACTGATTGGTCAGCGTCATACACTCCTCTGTACAACGCCCACTTGGCCAAAAAGTAAAACACGCCCAGTTGTCCATTGAGAAACTCATTAGCATAAAGCTAATATAGGTTATAACTCCGTCAAAAATGATCGTTTTTCTAAATAAGAAACACTGCTGTAATCTACATTACAGCGCCGATCACATCATGTACAATATAGGGCACTTATAATGTGGTGACAGAGCCTCTTTAAATAGCTTAACCCCCTTTTTAACCTGGCATGTATACTTGTAGCAAAGCAGGGGGTTTATGGTGTGGCACAACTTGGGATATGACCATGCGTTATCTGTGACTTTACAAGTGACACAAGGTCTCCCATCAGGACTCCGTTACTATGATCCACAGACCATGTAGCACCCAAGAGTCAGGTTACAAATATATCTACTACGTTTGTACTATTTATATTTGGGGAAAAAGTATAAAGAGAGTGAGGCCTTTGCAACATTCTCCTCCTACCAGAGTGTTGTCACAATTTCATTGAGCAATGAGGCTTTAATACTCCAGCACCACCTCTTTACCTGAAAAGCGTTTACAATGATAACTCTGATAAAGCTAAAATTACAGCCGGAGTGGGATGCAGGATGAAATGCCCTTCTTTTAGGTCTCCATCTCACTCCAGTACCAAACTAAACCTACCACTGACTGGTGCGAATTCTAAGTACTATAAACCACAAATCTTCAGTTATGGGTGGAGCTTGCCTTTAATGTTCATAAATAATTCAGAATAAAAACTTCTAGAGTGTAGCCCACTCCTGGAGAAGTTTTCTTCTCACACCTTTAATTGTGCGATTACCAACAAACTGGCCGTTTATAGTCGGTTAGTGAAAATTCTGCACTTCAATGAAAGATGCTTCAGCGACAAGAGGGCTTAACACATCCAAGTGTACATTTCTTACCAAATGTATTGGTAGTTAATGAGCCGGATTATCTTAAAAATAAGTATGGCCTAACCCGTTGTATATACTGCAATTGCTCATATGACAACATGGCATTAAAAATAATAAAGTAGCCATATAACACGCTCTTCACTGTCATCACTGATTAACTCCTCTATAAATGTGTTCCACTAAATGTAACAGTTTACTCAACCTAAGACTGGGTTCACACGATCGTGTGCTTTTTGCGCACGCAAAAAACGCAGCGTTTTGCCTGCGCAAAAGGCACTTAACAGCTCCGTGTGGCCTCAGCATATGATGCGTGGCTGCGTGCTTTTCGCACAGCAGCCATCATTATGACACTCCGTTACGATGTTTGTAAACAGAAAAGCACGTGGTGCTTTTCTGTTTTCATTCACCCTTTTCACAGCTGTTGCGCGAATCATGCTGGTCGCACGGAAGTGCTTCCGTGTGGCATGCGTGGTTTTCACGCACCCATTGACTTCAATGGGTGCGTGATGCGCGACAAACACCCAGAGAACGGACATGTCGTGACTTTTTTCCAGCGGACTCACGCTGAGTAAAAATCACGCACATGTCTGCACGGCCCCATAGACTAATATAGGTCCGGGCGACGCGCGTGATTTTCACGCGCGTCGCCCGGACCTATATTAGTCTATGGGGCCGTGCAGACATGTGCGTGATTTTTACTCAGCGTGAGTCCGCTGGAAAAAAGTATATCCCGTTCGTCTGAATAAGCCCTAAGGCCTAGTTCACACTACGTTTCTTTGGCGCTGGTTTTGACGTGGAAACCGCGCCAAAAAACCTTTGAAATAGCTCATGGGAAAAAGAAGCGTCATGCTCTTGCTTCCTGCGTTTCTATTTTTGACCTCCCATTGACATCAATGGGAAGCAGAGAAAGTGGTTTTCGCTGCTTTTTTTGCCCGCAGCACTCAATGGCCACGGCTGAAAAACGCTGCAAAGAAAGTGTAGACAGGTCAAACTCTGCCTCAAAAGTCCTGAAGGAATTTTGGGGCAGATTTTTCGGCCTGCAAAAAACTGTGTTAACATGCACTTAGGGCTCGTTCAGATGAGCGTGTATCTCGTCCATATAACGGCCGTTAAAAAAACAATGGCCATCACACAGACTTGTTTCAACGGAGCGTGTGAAGGGTCTGTGAAGAAATAGGACATGTCCTATTTTCCTGCGTGTCACGCTTCCCTCCACAGACTCTAGTCTATGGGGGATCCATGACGATGCGTTCCGCATGGGTGCACCTCGGATGTGAAAAACTGGAGATTTTCACGCCCGAGGTTAGCAATGCTCGTCTGAATGTAGCCTTCGAAGAATTAAGTGTAGCTTTTCACCATAGAATAATTGCTCACATTTGAGCAGACTACCCAATAACATATGTTCCCTCAGGAAGCTTTTCATACGTGAATCCATGACATCATTTAGGGGCAATGATCGATGCCCAACAACCCTACAACTGTATACATTGAAGTGTGTGCTATGTTGTGTTTTGTTTTTAATGCAGTTCATTGCATTTTCGTATGAGTGCAGATTTCTTTTAGTGAGCTCAATTTCCCAAATATACAGTATACGCTGATTCTTAAATAAAGTTCCTTGTACGTTTTCAAATCATAAAGTGTTTTCATCTGCATTTCAAATCTTTTAGATTGGCTGAATATGAGAAATAAAACATTCTACAAATTAGCATGGTTCATCCCCAAGTTATACCGTATGTAATTAGTTTGTAAGCTTGAAAAAAGGGGCATAGCTTTGTCTAACCCCTTAGTGACCTTAATTTTGCGCCTTAATGACCAAGCTATTTTTTTCATTTTTCCATTGTCTCATTCAAAGAGCTATAACTTTATTTTTTGTGTCAACCTAGCGGTACAAGGACTTTTTTTGCGGGACAAGTTGTATTTTTGTATAGCACCAATTTGGGGTACATACAATTTATTGATAAACTTTTCGGAACTTTTTTTGGGGGGTAATCGAAAAAAAACAAACTTTTTTGCATCCTAAATTTATGCCGTTTACTATGTGGTATAAATAGCATAATAACTTTATTCAGTGGGTCGTTATGATTGCGACGATACCAAATTTTTATTTTTTTAAAAATGTTTTACTACTTTTACACAGTAAAACCTTTTTTTTTTTAATTATTTGTTTTTGTATTGCCATGTTTTTAGGGCTATAACTTTTTTATTTTATTGTAGGGGACGAATTGTAGTTTTTATCGGTAAAATTTTGGAGTATATGCGACTTTTTGATCACTTTTTATAAAAAAATTTTGAAGGCAGGATGAACAGAAAATTGCAATTCCGGCACGGTTTTATTTTATTTTTTACGTCGTTTGCCGTGTGGGTTAAATAATATAATAGTTTTATAGTTGAGATCGTTTCGGACGCGGCGATGCCAAATGTGTAATTTTTTTAACTTTTTTTGAATGCTTTTTTCATAGTGAAGCATTTTGGAAGGGGAAAAAAATTTGGTTTTTAACTATAGTGCAGTGTATTAGAATAGCAATTAGGGCTTCCTGCCCTCAAGTTCCCTAAAAAAAAGTTGTGTAAAAAGAAGAAAATAAGTTTTAACCCCTTCCCTCTTTAGCCACTTTTGACCTTCCTGACAGAGCCTCATTTTTCAAATCTGACATGTGTCACTTTATGTGGTAATAACTCCGGAATGCTTTCACCTATCCAAGCGATTCTGAGATTGTTTTCTCGTGACACATTGGACTTTATGTTACTGGCAAAATTTGCTCGATATGTTCAGTATTTAATTGTGAAAAACACCAAAATTTAGCGAAAAATTGCAAAAATTAGCATTTTTCTCAATTTAAATGTATCTGCTTGTAAGACAGGCAGTTATAATACACAAAATTGTTGCTAATTAACATCCCCCATATGTCTACTTTAGATTGGCATCGTTTTTTGAACATCCTTTTATTTTTCTATGACCTCACAAGGCTTAGAACTTTAGCAGCAATTTCTCACATTTTCAAGAAAATTTCAAAAGGCTATTTTTACAGGGGCCAGTTCAGTTGTGAAGTGGTTTTGAGGGCCTTATATATTAGAAACCCCAAAAAAGTCACCCCATTTTAAAAACTTCACCCCTCAAAGTATTCAAAACAGCATTTAGAAAATGTCTTAACCCTTTAAACATTTCACAGGAATTAAAGCAAAGTAGAGGTGAAATTTACAAATTTCATATTTTTCTGCAGAAATACATTTTTAATACAATTTTTTTTATAACACAGAAGGTTTTACCAGAGAAATGCAACTCAATATTTGTTGCCCAGTTTTTGCAGTTTTAGGAAATATCCCACATGTGGCCGTAGCGTGCTACTGGACTGAAACACCGGCCTCAGAAGCAAAGGAGCACCTAGTGGATTTTGGGGCCTTATTTTTGTTAGAATATATTTTAGGCACCATGTCAGGTTTGAAGGGCTCTTGCGGTGCCAAAACAGTCAAAATCCCCCAAAAGTGACCCCATCTGGGAAACTAGACACCTCAAGGAAATTATCTAGGGGTGTAGTGAGCATTTTCACCGCACAGGTTTTTTACAGAAATTATTGGAAGTAGGCCGTGAAAATTAAAATCAACATTTCTTCAAAGAAAATGTAGGTTTAGCGATTTTTTTTCTCATTTCCACAAGGACTAAAGGAGAAAAAGCACCGCAAAACTTGTAAAGCAATTTCTCCCGAGTAAAACAATACCTCACATGTGGTAATAAACGGTTGTTTGGAGACACGGCGTGGCTGAGAAGGGAAAGAGCGCCATTTGGCTTTTGGAGTTCACATTTAGCAGGAATGGTTTGCGGAGGCCATGTCACATTTACAAAGCCCCTGAGGGGACAAAACAGTGAAAACCCCAAACAAGTGACCCCATTTTGGAAACTATACCCCTTGAGGAAATTATCTAGGGGTATAGTGAGCATTTTGACCCCACAGGTTTTTTGCAGAAATTTTTGCAAGTAGGCTGTGAAAATGAAAATCTACATTTTTTCAAATAAAATGTAGGTTTAGCTAATTTTTTTTCATTTCCACAAGGACTAAAGGAGAAAAATCACCATAAAATTTGTAAAGAAATTTCTCCCGAGTAAAACAGTACCCCACATGTGGTAATAAACGGCTGTTTGGACACACGGCGAGGCTGAGAAGGGAAAGAGCGCCATTTGGCTTTTGGAACTCAAATTTAGCAGGAATGGTTTGCGGAGGCCATGTTACATTTACAAAGCCCCTGAGGGGACAAAACAGTGGAAACCCCCCACAAGTGACCCCATTTTGGAAACAACACCCATTGAGGAAATTATCTAGGGGTATAGTGAGCGATTTGACACCACAGTTTTTTTGCAGAAATTATTGGAAGTAGGCCCTGAAAATAATAATCTACATTTTTTCAAAGAAAATGTAGGTTTAGCTAATTTTTTCTCATTTCCAGAAGGACTAAAGGAGAAAAAGCACCACAAAATTTGTAAAGCAATTTCTCCCGAGTAAAACAATACCCCACATGTGGTAATAAACGGCTGTTTGGACACACGGCAGGGCTTAGAAGGGAAAGAGCACTATTTGACTTTTTGAGATCACATTTAGCAGGAATGATTTGCGGAGGCCAGGTCACATTTGCAAAGCCCCTGAGGGGACAAAACAATGAAAACGCCCAAAAAGGGACTCCATTTAGGAAACTACACCTCTTGAAGAATGCATCTAGGGGTGTAGTGAGCATTTTGACCCCACAGATGTTTCATAGAATTTATTAGAATTAGGCAGTGAAAATAAAAACAGTCCTTTTTCTTCAATAAGACGTAGCTTTAGCGCAAATTTTTTCATTTTCTCAACAAATAAAGGAAAAAAAGAACCCAACATTTGTAAAGCTATTTCTCCCGAGTACGGCAATACCCCATATGTGGTCATAAACTGCTGTTTGGGCAAACGGCAGGGCTCAGAAGGGAAGGACCGCCATTTGGAGTGCAGATGTTGCTGGATTGGTTTCTGGGCACCTGTGGGCCCAAAACAGTGGAAACCCCCCAGAAGTGACCCCATTTTGTAAACTACACCCCTCAATGCATTTACCAAGGGGTGTAGTAAGCATTTTAACCCTGCAGGTGTTTTGTAGAAATTAGTGTGCGCTCAATGTTGCAGAGTGAAAATGGGATTTTTTTCCATAGATATGCCAATATGTGGTGCCCGGCTTGTGCCACCATAACAAGACAGCTCTCTAATTATTATGCGGTGTTTCCCGGTTTTAGAAACACCCTACATGTGGCCCTAATCTTTTGTCTGGACATATGACAGGGCTCAGAAGTGAAGAGTACCATGCGGAGTGGAGGCCTAATTTGGCGATTTACAAAGTATTGGTTCACAACTGCAGAGGCTCAGATGTGAAATAATAAAAAGAAACCCCTGATAAGTGACCCCATTATGGAACTGCACCCCTCAAGGCATTTATTAAGGGGTGTAGTGAGCATTTTCACCCCACAGGTCTTTTCCATAAATGAATACGCTGCGGATGGTGCAAATTAAAAATTCATATTTTTCCCTAGATATGCCATTCAGTGGCAAATATGTCATGCCCAGCTTATGACGCTGGAGACACACACCACAAAAATTGTTAAAAGGGTTCTCACGGGTATGACGGTGCCATATATGTTGAAGGAAACTGCTGTTTGGGCACGCTGTAGGGTTCAGGGCCGAGGGAGCACCATTTGGCTTTTGGAGAGCGGATTTTGCTTGGTACTATATTTGTTTGAGTATTGCTGGTGTTTTATAATGTGGGGGTACATGTAAGCGGGGCGGAGTATATAAGGGGCATAGTCAGGTGGTATAAAAAAATAAAAATAATCCATAGATGTGTGTTACGCTGTGAAGCAATCCTTTCTGCACAGGCCGGTGTCGCACTGATAAATGGTGTCATTTCTTATCCCCCTTTTGGTCCACACTCCGCGCCTTTGTAGTTTGGGGAATTTTGCTGGGAAAGTATTATCCTGGTATAATACGGGCACCGTCGCTTCCATCGGATATGATTGGGCCCTCCCTTCCTGGTTCCCTAATTTTAGGTCCTTGATAAATCGCCTCTTGAAACAGAAGAAATGTTCTCCTCGGGCACAACTGCATATTTTTTTATTTCCTGACTTATTGGAGCCATAACTAATTTTATTTTTCATAGACGTAGCGGTATGAGGGCTGGTTTGTTGCAGGACGAGCTGTAGTTATTATTGGTACCATTTTGGGGTACATGTGACTTTTTGATCACCTTTTATCCTATTTTTTGGGATGCCAGGTAAACCAAAAAACGCAATTCTGGCACAGCTTTTTTTGGTTTTTTTTTATACAGAGTTCACCACGCATTATAAACTACATGTTACCTTTATTCTGCGGGTCAGTACGATTCCGGCGATACCTCATTTATAGAACTTTTTTATGTTTTACAACTTTTTGCACAATAAAATTACTTTTGTAAAAAGAATGTATTTTTTCTGTCGCCAAGTTGTGAGAACCATAACGTTTTAATTTTTTTGTCGACGGAGTTGTATGAGGGCTTGTTTTTTGCGGGACGAGCTATAGTTTTTATAGGTACCATTTTTGGATACGTGCGACTTTTTGATCACTTTTTATTGTAATATTTGTAGGGCAAAGTGACTAAAAAACAGAAACTCTGGTAACGTTTTTTACGGGTTTTTTTTACGCTGTTCACCGCGTGCAATAAATAATATAATATTTTGATACCTCCGGTCGTTACGGTCGTGGCGATACCAAATACATATGGTTTATTATTATTTTTCAATAATAAAGGACTTGATAAGAGTAAAAGGGGGATTGTGTGTTATTTGATTACTTGAAACTTTTATTGTTTTCAAACTTTTATTTTTTGCACTTTTTTTTACACTTTTTTATACTTTTTTTACACTTTTTCTCAAGTCCCACTAGGGGACTTGAAGGTCCAACGGTCAGATTTTTTTTTTTCTAATACATTGCACTACCTATGTAGTGCAATGTATTAGATCTGTCAGTCATTCACTGACAGCAAGCCGTTTAGGCTTCGCCTCCCGGCGGGGCCTAAATCGGCTTCCGTAATGGCAGAGCAGGAGACCATTGTGTCTCCTGTTGCCATAACAGCAGTCGCCAGTCCCGATTGCCTGTCAGGGCTGGCGATCTGCTTGTAACCGCTACGATGCAGCAATCGCTTTCGATTGCTGCATCGAAGGGGTTAATGGCAGGGATCGGAGCTAGCTCCGGTTCCTGCCGTTACAGGTGGATGTCAGCTGTACAGTACAGCTGACTTCCACCGCTGATGACGCCGGATCAGCTCCTGACCCGGCGCCATCTTGCCGGCAGCTACGGAAGCCGATCAGGCTCCGCCGCCGGGCGGATCTTGACCGGCTTCGGTGCTAGGCAGACCGGGAGGCCAGTATTAGGCCTCCGGTTGCCATTGCAGCCACCGGAACCCCGGCAATTTCATTACTGGGGTTCCGATGAGCTGCAAACACCTTAAGTGCAGCGATCGCGTTTGAGCGCTGCACTTAAGGGGTTAATGGCGGGGATCGAAGCTAATTTCGGTCCCCGCCGTTACAGTCGGATGTCAGCTGTAAGATACAGCTGAGATCCGGTGATGATGGGACCGGCTCAGCTTCTGAGCCGGTGCCAAACGTTTGACGTACATGTACGGCAAGATGCGGGAAGTCAGTACTTTCCATGACGTACATGTACGTCAAATGTCGGGAAGGGGTTAAAAGTAAAAATTCCCCTTTTTCCCTTATCAGTCCTTTACTATTAATAAAAACAAACAAACAAATACCTAATTGGTATTGCCGCGTCCGTAATAGCCTGAACTACAAAATGATGTCGTTATTTATCCCGCGCGGGGAACGCCATAAAAGAAAATAATAATAATAAACCATACCAGAATCACAATTGTTTGGTCACTTTACCTCCCATAAAATGGAATAAAAAGAGATCAAAAAGTCTTATGTACTTAAAAATGGTACTGATCAAAACTACAGTTCGTTACGCAAAAAATAAGTCCTCGCACGGCTTTCTTGATCGAAAAATAAAAAAGTTATGGCTCTTAGAATATGGCAACACAAAAACTGAATGATTTTTTTACAAAAAGTAGTTTTAAGACATAAAAAAAAACCATAAACATAAGGTATCGCCGTAATCGTATCGCCAAAAAAAATAAAGTAAATGTCATAGTGCACGGTGAACGCTGTAAAAATAAAATAGAATAAAAAAACAATAGAATTGCTGTTTTTAGTGACCACGCCTCTTAAAAATAGAATAAAAACTGATCAAAAAGTCGCATGCACCCCATGAAAACTACAATGAATTCCTCAAGGGGTCTAGTTTCCAAAATATAGTGATAGGCTGTGATAGGCTTTCCCACTCCTAAGCCTGCCATCCTGAGTGGTGGAAGATGGAGTCAGTCTCACAGACATACAAGCAGATGCAGACTGATTACCTATGGTTGTATTTTTAGACCCAGCCCTATAGGTAACCAAAAAGTTGAATCTGGTAAAAAATAACGCCCATCGAGCTTGTCTCGGGTTTAGCCTCCGGGCAGATTCTAGGAAAACCAGATTCTTGTGGTCGGTAAGGACCGTTACCTGGTGCCTAGCCCCCTCCAGGAAGTGGCGCCACTCTTCAAATGCCCATTTAATGGCTAAGAGTTTTCGGTTGCCAATATCATAGTTACTCTCAGTGGGCGAAAACTTCCTGGAGAAGTAGGCACAGGGACGGAGATGGGTGAGGGACCTGGTACCCTGGGACAAGACAGCCCCCACTCCCACCTCGGACGCGTCAACCTCCACGATAAATGGCTCCATTTGGTTGGGCTGAACCAGCACCGGGGCCGAGATAAAGCACTTTTTAAGGACCTCAAAAGCCTGGACAGCCTCAGGAGGCCAGCGGAGGAGATCAGCACCCTTGCGAGTGAGACCCGTTAGAGGCTTAGCGATGACCGAGAAGTTAGCAATAAATCTCCTGTAATCATTAGCGAACCCCAAGAAGCACTGTAACGCCTTCAGGGAGGCAGGTTGGACCCATTCCGCCACAGCCTGGACCTTGGCGGGGTCCATGTGGAATTCGTGAGGATTTGACCCAAAAATGGTATCTCCTGCACCCCAAACACACATTTTTTGGTCTTCGCAAACAGTTTGTTTTCCCGAAGGACCTGGAGCACCTTCCTGACATGCTCAATGTGGGAGGACCAGTCCTTGGAAAACACCAGTACGTCATCAAGGTACACTACAAGAAATACCCCCAGGTAATCTCTTAAAATCTCATTTATGAAATTCTGGAAGACCGCAGG
Organism: Rhinoderma darwinii; assembly: GCF_050947455.1. Lineage (NCBI taxonomy): Eukaryota > Metazoa > Chordata > Amphibia > Anura > Rhinodermatidae > Rhinoderma > Rhinoderma darwinii. The sequence goes on from NC_134688.1 coordinate 315,211,862, forward strand.
AGCATTACACAACCCAAAGGGCATGACGAGGTATTCGAAATGACCTTTGGGCGTGTTAAACGCAGTCTTCCACTCATCCCCCTCTTTGAGGTGGATAAGGTTATACGCCCCCCGTAGATAAAACTTAGAAAACCATTGGGCCCCCTGAACCTGATTAAAGAGATCAGGAATCAAAGGAAGGGGATACTGGTTCCTTACAGTGACCTTATTCAAATTACGGTAGTCAATGCATGGCCTAAGACCACCATCCTTCCCTACGAAGAAGAAGCCAGCACCTACCGGAGAAGTAGAGGGGCGAATGTAACCCTTGGCCAAGCATTCCTGGATATACTCTCTCTCATGGCTTCACGTTCGGGACAAGAGAGATTAAATATCCTACCCTTAGGGAGCTTAGCTCCTGGTACCAAATCGATAGCGCAATCGTATTCTCTATGAGGAGGTAACACTTCGGAGGCCTCCCTAGAGAAAACATCAGCGAAGTCCTGAACAAACTCAGGTAGCGTGTTCACCTCCTCAGGGGGAGAAATAGAATTAACAGAAAAACATGACGTCAAGCATTCATTACCCCATTTGGTAAGATCCCCAGTATTCCAGTCAAACGTGGGATTATGCAACTGCAACCAGGGAAGGCCTAAAACCAAATCGGACGATAATCCCTGCATCAACAGTACAGAGCACTGCTCCAAATGCATGGAGCCAACACGGAGTACAAAAACGGGTATGCTGTGTAAAATAACCATTAGCAAGAGGAGTGGAGTCGATACCCACTACCGGGACAGGTTTAGGCAAATCAGTCAAAGGCATAGCTAGAGACAAAGCAAATTCCACAGACATGATATTAGCAGAAGACCCTGAATCCACGAAGGCACTGCCGGTAGCAGACCTACCACCAAAAGAGACCTGAAAGGGAAGCAAGATTTTATTACGTTTCATATTTAGGGGAAATACCTGTGCGCCCAAGTGACCTCCCCGATGATCACTTAGGCGTGGAAGTTTTCCGGCTGCTTATTCTTACGCCTAGGACAGGTGTTCACTTGATGCTTGTCATCCCCACAATAGAAGCAGAGACCATTCTTCCTGCGGAACTCTCTACGTTGTTGGGGGGACACGGAAGCCCCGAGTTGCATAGGTACCTCCGAGTCTTCCGTGGAAGAACGAAGCAACGGAACCTCGGGAGGCATAATGGGGGAGTCAGAGGAGAAAACACAAAAACGTTCAAGTTGTCGTTCCCTGAGACGTCGGTCAAGTCGTACCGCTAAAGCCATAACCTGGTCTAGGGAGTCAGAAGAGGGATAGCTAACTAGCAGGTCTCTCAGGGCGTTCGACAGACCTAATCTAAACTGGCACCTTAAGGCAGGGTCATTCCACCGAGAAGCTACGCACCACTTCCTAAAGTCAGAGCAATACTCCTCAACAGGTCTCTTACCCTGACGTAAGGTCACCAGCTGACTCTCGGCAAAGGCAGTCCTGTCAGTCTCGTCATAAATGAGTCCGAGAGCAGAAAAGATCAAAGGAGGAAAGTTCAGGGGCGTCAGGAGCCAAGGAGAAGGCCCATTCTTGGGGCCCTTCCTGGAGCCGGGACATAATTATACCCACCCGCTGGCTCTCAGAACCTGAGGATTGGGCTTTAAGCGAAAATAGAGCCTACAACTCTCCCGAAAGGAGAGAAAAGTCTTCCGGTCCCCTGAAAACCGGTCAGGCAACTTGAGGTGGGGTTCAAGAGGTGAGGTGAGGGGCACTACCATGGAAGCATCAGGCTGGTTGACCCTCTGAGCCAGGGCCTGTAGGGAGAGACCCTGCATTTGCTGAGCCAGGGTCTCAAGGGGATCCATAGTAGTGTGAGGGACCAGGGTAGACTAGGTATATGGGCTTGTGATTATGTAATGATGGGGGTAAGGAGAAGACAAGTGAGCCCTAATCTACCCGCCACTCAGTCCCTGCCTACTTGCAATGACCCGCCCTAGGCGACGGGGTACAACTGGGCGACGGTCCCTACGCTCAATAAGTGCACGACAGACAAGGGTACACAGAAGCAAGGGAAAAGGGGCAGTTGCCCACGGCAACACCGTGAGCAACAAGAGTGGTGAACGAGCCGAGTCAAACCAGGAGTGTACGAGATACCAAACGCAGAGCAGGAGAGTAGTCAGTAAGCCAGGGTCAATATGAAGCAGGGTCAAATAGTTCAAGAAGCTGCAGCAGGGCCAGGAAACCAAACGAGAAGAATCACAAGCAAGGAGGAACAGGAAAGGCAGGTATAAATAGACAGAGGGCGGGAGCTTGCTCCGTCTGGCCAGGCTGTGATAGGCTCTCCCACTCCTAAGCCTGCCATCCTGAGTGGTGGAAGATGGAGTCAGTCTCACAGACATAGAAGCAGGTGCAGACTGATTACCTATGGGCGTAGATACAGAAGCTGTGCCTGGCAGATCCTTAACAGTTTCTCTGGTAAAAACCTTCTGTTTTACAGAAAAAAATTGAAGAACAAGGATTTTCTGACAAAAAAACAAATATGTAAATTTCACTTCTACTTTTCTCTAAATTCCTGTGAAACACCTAAAGGGTTAATAAACTTTCTAATTGCTGTTGTGAATACTTTGAGGGGGTCTAGTTTCTAAAATGGGGTGTTTCATAGAGGTTCCTAATATATAGGCTCCACAAAGCAACTTCAGAACTGAACTGGAATCTAAAAAAGAAATAAAAATTAGGCAATACTTCGCTTCTTACATTATACTGATGTTAATGAGCAGTGCCCACCCCCCACCCCGAGATGACCCCAGTTTTGACAGTTTGTATAAACGGAGACCCCTATTAGACCATTTCAGTGCCCGGTTTGCCCAAGCATACCCCCCCCCCCCCCCCCCCCGCGAAGTGTATTTGTGTTGATTAGTCCCTGGTACATTTTAAAGGGAGGCTTCAATTCCGCCATTACCTGCCGAGTAAGAGTGCAAGGTATGGTGTGAAGATGTATAAGCTGTGAGAGTGCATCAGGGTATTAGTAGTATACCTACATGAAGAACACCACGAAAGAAATTCCCCAGATACATTTATCGCAGTCACAAAATCTGACCCATCACATAATAACCCATGGGGAAAGACGCATGGTAATAACGGTGAACCCGCTGATTAATTACAAAAACCTATAAATCGGAGTCTGACACACCAAAAGTAACTTTAAAATAGAAAATTTATTGAATACATCTAAAAAATGCCACAAAAGTTAAAACAGAGATGATATCCACAGTACAGAAAGACAACCAGATTAATTGTATATAATAATTCCAGATATATGGGTAAAAGGCAACACTGTTCAGATACAGGAATACATCCACAGTGGGTTACAATTGTGTAGCGTCATATACATATTCTGATACATTCACCAGCAAAATGGGCTATTCAGCACATAGGGCAAAACTCCCCCGTATGTATCTCTTTCACATTTTTAAAGTATAAATTAAGTAAGCATCAATGAATGACGTACAAAAGTATAAATACCCCTGAATAAGGCCAGATGCAAAAATCAGTAAAGAAACAATACAAATACTAGTACCATGCACAAGTAAAATACATGGCTCAAATTTAAACAAGTGAAAACAGACACATGAAATACGAGCAGGGCAATAGCTGTAATGTCAGCCCCAGTTACAGACACTCAAACACCCATTAGATTAGATATGGTAGAAAAAAGCTTTTGATGGAACACAGACATATGCTGGAAGCGGAGTTCATACCCATTGTGACAGGTCACCGTCTCTGGTGTCAACCCCGACGCGCGTTTCGGCCCGGAAGCCTTCGTCTGGGGGTGGTGTTGTTGTTCCAGCATATGTCTGTGTTCCAGCAAAAGCTTTTTTCTACCATATCTAATCTAATGGGTGTTTGAGTGTCTGTAACTGGGGCTGACATTACAGCTATTGCCCTGCTCGTATTTCATGTGTCTGTTTTCACTTGTTTAAATTTGAGCCATGTATTTTACTTGTGCATGGTACTAGTATTTGTATTGTTTCTTTACTGATTTTTGCATCTGGCCTTATTCAGGGGTATTTATACTTTTGTACGTCATTCATTGATGCTTACTTAATTTATACTTTAAAAATGTGAAAGAGATACATACGGGGGAGTTTTGCCCTATGTGCTGAATAGCCCATTTTGCTGGTGAATGTATCAGAATATGTATATGACGCTACACAATTGTAACCCACTGTGGATGTATTCCTGTATCTGAACAGTGTTGCCTTTTACCCATATATCTGGAATTATTATATACAATTAATCTGGTTGTCTTTCTGTACTGTGGATATCATCTCTGTTTTAACTTTTGTGGCATTTTTTAGATGTATTCAATAAATTTTCTATTTTAAAGTTACTTTTGGTGTGTCAGACTCCGATTTATAGGTTTTTGCATCAGGGTATACCTACAAGTTTAGGATATATGAAGGGAAGGACACCAGTATTCAGCCCCCAGAATGCCCCCCCCCCTTACTGGGAGTTAATGCAAAAATTGTGTGGGATTTGGTGTTACCACCACTACATGGATAATTTTTCTACCAGCATCCCAATGTTCAAGTGCCTCGCTTACAGAAGTACTGCGGCATGCGGCACTGCTAGAAGAAATCTGAGAGGCCTCCCTAAGACCCTGCTTGGGCAAACACTGAGAGGGGGTGAGAGCAGGGCACATTCTAGCAGCAACATATTGTGTGTCAAGTACAAGGACAAAAGAGATGTCCTTGTATTGACAACAATACATGGCCACAACAGTACCAATGTACCAGGACAAGGTACCAGTACAGAGACCCCCAAACCAGACTGCATCCTGGACTACAATGGGTACATGGGAGGGGTGGACTTGTCAGATCAAGTACTGAAGCCCTACAGCGCTGTGCGGTGTGGTATAAGAAGCCGGCCGTGCACATCATACAGATGGCATTGTACAATGCGTACGTGCTATGTTGATGTGCAGGCAAGACAGGAACTTTCCTGGAATTTCAAGAGGGGGTTATCAAGAACCTAATCTTTAGGGACCAAGGAGGGGGACACCCAGTATTTCTGGAAGTGAGGCCACACGCATCGTACCAGGGAGGCAACACTTTCCAGGAGAAGTTCCCCAAACTGGAAAGAAGGGAAAAAGTCAAAAGAGGTGGAAAGTCTGCTATAATAGGTGGATAAGGAAGGACACAATATATCAATGTGACTTGCGTCCTGAAAAACCAGGGCTCTGTGTGACAGTGTTTTAAAATTTATCATACATCCCTTGATTTTTAACTTACCCCAGTTTTACTTACCCTGATGCACTCCGCACAGCTTATCCCCCTCATCATTCCCTTCTGAGCCCTGCTGTGTGCCTAGGCAGCTGAGAACAGCCACATGTAGGGTATTGCCGTACCCAGGAGAACCCACATTACAGTTTATAGGGTGTATGTCACCGGTCAAAATGCTCACTACACCTCTAGATGAATGCCTCAAGGGGTGTAGTTTTTAAAACGGGGTCACTTCACGGGGGTTTCAACTGTACTGGTACCTCAAGGGCTTCTGTATACTTGACTTCGCACCACAAAATCCTCAGTAGGCAAAAATGGTGGTCCTTTCCTTCTGAGCCCTCCCATGGGCCCAAACGGCAGTTTATCACCACAAATGGGGTATTGCGGCAGTCAGGACAAATTGCGCAACAGAATGGGGTATTTTATTTCTTGTGAAAATAAGAAATTTTCAGCCAAAACTACATATTATTGGAAAATATTTATTTTGTTTTAATTCCCAGCCCAATTCAAATAAGTTCTGTAAAAAAAACTATGGGGTCAAAATGGTCACAACACCCATAAATGAATTCCTTGAGGGGTGTAGTTTCCAAAATGGGGTCACTTCTGGTGGGTTTCCATTGCTTTGATACCTCTGGGGCTCTGCAAATGCGACATGGCACCCGAAAACCAATCCAGCAAAATCTGCACTCCAAAGAACAAATAGCGCTATTTTCCTTCTGAGCCCTCCCATGAGCCCAAACGGCAGTTTATCATCACAAATGGGGTATTGCCGCACTCAGGACAAATTGGGCAACAAAATGTAGTATTTTATTTCTTGTGAAAATAAGAATTTTTGAGCTAAAACGACATATTATTGGAAATGTTTTGTTTTTTTTTAATTCCCAGCCCAATTCAAATAAGTTCTGTGAAGAAACTATGGTGTCTAAATGGTCACATTACCCATAAATGAATTCCTTGAGGGGTGTAGTTTCCAAAATGGGGTCACTTCTGGTGGGTTTCCATTGCTTTGATACCTCTGGGGTTCTGCAAATGCGACATGGCACTTGAAAACCAATCCAGCAAAATCTGCACTCCAAAGAACACACAGCGCTCCTTCCCTTCTGAGGCCTCCCATGGGACCAAATGGCAGTTTCTCGCCACAAATGGAGTATTAGTGCACTCAGGAGAAATTGGGCAACAAAATGGGGTATTTTTTTCCCTGTGTTGATGAAAAATGACATTTTATTGGAAAAAATTTTTTTTTTACATTTTGCAGGCCAGTTCAAATAAGTTCTGTGTAAAAACTGTGGGGTCAAAATGGTAACAACAACCATAAATGAATTCCTTGAGGGGTGTAGTTTCCAAAATGTTTTGTTTTGGCACCTCAACACCTCTTCAAACTTGGCATACTGTCTAAAATATATTCTAATAAAAAAAGAGGCCCCAAAATGCACTAGGTGCTTCTTTGCTTCTAGAGCTTGTGTTTTAGTCCACGAGCGCAGTAGAGCCACATGTGGGACATTTCTAAAAACTGCAGAATCTGGACAATATTTAGTAGTGTTTCTCTGGTAAAACCTTCTGTGTTACAGAAAAAAATTGAGGAAAATTGAAATTCAGCAAGAAAAATGAAATTTGCAAATTTCACCTCCACTTTGCTTTAATTACTGTGAAATGCATAAATGGTTAAAAAAAAAACTTTCTAAATGCTGTTTTGAATACTTTGAGGGTTCTAGTTTTTAAAATGGGGTGTTTTATGGGGGTTTCTAATACATAGGCCCCTCAAAGCCACTTCGGAACTGAACAGGTACCTTAAAAAAATGGCTTTTGAAATTTTCTTATAACAAACAGCAATTTCTCATGTTTTTAAGCCTTGTAAGAAAAATAAAAGAATGTTCAAAAAACGATGCCAATCTAAAGTAGACACATGGGAAATATAAACTAGTAACTATTTTGGGTATTACAACCATCTGTTTTACAAGCAGATACATTTAAATTCTGAAAAATTAATTTTTTTTCTAAATTTTGCAATGTTTCACAAATAAACACTGAATATATGGACCAAATTTTACCACTAACCAAGCCCAATGTCTCACGAGATAACAATCTGAGAATCTCTTGGATAGGTTTAAGCATTCCGAAGTTATTACCACATAAAGTGAAATATGTCAGATTTAAAAAATGGGCTCAGAGCCTAAGGCTTCATTCAGACGAACGGGAATTACGTCCGTGCAATCACGCGCGTCGCACGGACCTATATTAGTCTATGGGGCCGTGCGGACATGTGCGTGATTTTTACTCCGCGTGAGTCCGCTGAAAAAAAGTCACGACATGTCCGTTCTTTCGTCGTTTTCCGCGAATCACGCACCCATTTAAGTCAATGGGTGCGTGAAAACCATGCATGCCGCACGGAAGCACTTCCGTGCGAACTGCGTGATTCGCGCAACAGCTGTCAAAAGGATGAATGTAAACAGAAAAGCACCACGTGCTTTTGTTTACAAACATCCAAATGGAGTGTCATAATGATGGCGGCTGCGCGAAAAGCACGCAGCCGCGCATCATATGCTGCTGCCACACGGAGCTGTTTAGTGGTTTTTGCGTGCACAAAAACGCCACGCTCGTGTGAACCCAGCCTTAAGGTCAAAACACGGCTGTGTCCTTAAGGGGTTAATTATTTTTTTACTTGGGATTTTTAGTTATTTATTCAACTTTTTTGTCTTAATTATTTTTATTTTCAATAGAGGCAGACCTGGGGGCCTTTTGTTAGGCACCCGGCTGCTATAGAAGCCATTGGCACCCCGCGATCGCATCACGGGTGTGCCGGTGTGGTGAGAGGGGCAGCTCTGTCCCTCTAAAACCACTGAGATGTGGCAATTGATATTGACCGCCGCAGCTGAGGGGTTAAATGGGCGGGATCGATATTGATCTTGATCCAGCCCACTCGAGCAGGAGGACTGCTACCAGCCCTCAGCTACCTGCGGTAGCTGAGAGCTGGGAGCTTTTATTGCTCTCCGCGACGCAGGTTTATTCTCGTGCAGTGCCGTAAAAAGGCATATGCATCAGAATAAAGCCCGTTAGTGACCGCCATGAAAAGGAGTATTTGCTGTCACTAACCGGTTGAGGCTGGGTTCACACGACCTATTTTCAGGCGTAATCAGGCGTTTTACGCCTCGAATTACGCCTGAAAACACGGCTCAAATACGTCGGCAAACATCTGCCCATTCATTTCAATGGGTTTGCCGACGTACTGTGCCGACGACCTGTAATTTTATGCATCGCTGTCAAAAGACGGCGCGTAAAATAACCGCGTCGTCACAGAAGTGCAGGACACTTCTTGGGACGTAATTTGAGCCGTTTTTCATTGATTCCAATGAAGAACAGCTCCAAATTACGGCCGTAATTGACGCCTCGCAAAATGCGAGTACATGCAGTTACGTCTGAAATTACGTAGCTGTTGTCTCCAGAAAACAGCTCCGTAATTTCAGACGTAAATGCAGTTATGGTGTGCACATACCCTAGGAGGTTGAGTGGCATATTTTCTATTTAGCCATTTTTTATTACAATTACATCTATGCAAAAGGTCTTCTCGGCAAGAAGATTCAGCTCAGGTGGCAATTGTGACAGAAGTGATCATATAAGTTGCACAGGCACTTTTTCTAGCTGTACCAATCTCTGGTTTATTAATAATTATAATAAGCACAAAAAGAGTTAATTTATTATTGACTGGGTTCAGGAGACAAGCGAAAGATAAATTGTAATACATTTTTCATTTTGTCATGGACTTCAATCCTGGCATCACCATGCTTTAGCTGGTGTGGCTACACAATAGAATAGAAAAAGGTTAATAATATGAATATACAGATATAAATATGCATACTTTTTTTCAGGAGGGTAGGAGCTGGCTAAGAGCTGTTCAGAAAAACTTTTACCAAACAAACACAAATAAATAGATACTTAGCCACTCTGATGACTCAATGAGTCTACTATACTGAATCCAATAATCGTGAAGGTGTACTTTTTTTTTTTTTCTCTTATCCACCTTGAGGAAAGGTAATGATACAACAATACTGGCACATCAGATGTTATCTAAGTGTGAAAAAATGTCAGGGCTTAGTAGTTCTACAGCCGTCCCATGCTCCTTACGATGTCCTTATAAACCATTTGAACAGACCACCCTGGAAACCGGTGAAATTACATTTCTAACATCTTCAAATAGAAACATAAGTTATATAATCATATCATATACAATATATATATTAAAAGTACATATGTCCCAGGGACGTAGCATTATCAATATTTAGCATTCCTAAAAGACAATTGTGCATATATTACAGAGATTACGATTTTTTTTATTTTTTTTTTGTATTTCAAATTTGTATTCATTTTTAACATTGAAAAATTAGGGATACAAAAGAAAGAAGTGGGGGCAGGGGTACAAAATATTCCTCTCATGACATATCACACCAAGGATTAGTTCAACAGTAGAAAGCAGTTATTCAAATATAGCCATCTCATGTGAATACCCCAAACTCACACTGGACATTAGGAGAGAGAAATATGAACACATATCTATTGGCATACTGTCCCATGACCTATAACCCCACCAACCGAAGGAAAATGACCGGTCTAGAAAAGAAATGATCGAAGAAAGAGAAAAAGAGAAAATTAAATGATAATAAAAAGAAATTAAAAAAAAGGGGAGAAACATCTCCCTCCCCCCACAGTGTGCCAATCCACTAAGATTCTAAGCATCCTCAGATCCATCTCCAGCAGACACACCCAGAAATCGCCGACATCTGTCAGATTTGCAGAAAGAGAACCACTAAAACCAGGTTTTCTGAAACTGAACTGCACGTTAAGGTGAGGAATGAAGTAGTTCTTCCATTTTCCGAATTTCATGAACATGCTCAAACCATTGTCGAATAGATGGGGGTTCAGAGGATCTCCAACAAGCCGGAATACAGGCCTTTGCTGCATTCAACAGATGTCTCAGCAACCATTTCTTATATTTCTCTATAGATATGTTATGGTGATGCAGAATGATCCATGCCGGATCATCCCTCAATGTCAACCCAGTGATTTCAAGTATGATATCTTGAATCTCAGACCAAATATTTTGAAGTCTATCACAACTCCAAAATATATGTAGAAGAGTCCCGTCTTCCCTGCCGCATGTCCAACAAAGGGGGGGATACATCAGGTAACATTTTATGCAGAACATGCGGGACTCTGTACCACCGGGATAGTATTTTAAAGTTCGTTTCTTGATCTGCATTACTAATTGACACTTTATGAGAAAGGATCATGATCTTTTGTTTTTGGTCTCCCGTTAGTGAAATCTGGAGATCTCTTTCCCATTTCGTAACATATGGAGGTGTAAAGTCCTCGGCAGGTGTGAGTAACAAGCTATAAATATTGGATAATGTACGTTTCACATTGCCTTTTTGAGAACACAATGATTCAAAAGGAGTTAGTGTGCGAGTATAGGTAGTGGACACAGGTAGACAAAATAAGTAATGAGTCAGTTGTAAAGTCTGCCACTGGGAAGCCACAAGAAGAGTCTCAGGCATTGAAAGCTCCCCATTGAATAACTAATTGTTATTCCGATAGAAATTACTAACTCAAATGTAATTTAACCAAATCTTAAATGTCTGATCAGTCAGGCCCAGGCCAAACTCTGGGTTGCCCAAGACCGGTGTTAGAGATGAGTGTGGTGGTGGTGGTGGTGATATCCCTTCTCGCCTCTGCAAGGCTCTAAACACCTGTAAAGTTGGATATAGAGTGGGATGGTCAGTCAGAGACCTCCAATGAGCCGCAGCTATCCAATGTAAACACTTCAATGGAAGATCTGTAAAACCCTGTACCACAGCTATCCATGCCTTGAAGGAATCATGTCTGCACCAATCCACTATTCTAGTCAAATGAACTGCATGATAATAGTGTTCCACATCAGGCAGCCCAATCCCACCACGATGCTTGGCAAGAACAAGAAGCCTCCTCTGATGTTTATTGGCCCAGACAAAGGAAGTAAATTATTGGTATATAGTTTTAAAGAAAAAGAAGGTATCCTAATTGGCAAGGCCTGCATCGGGTATAAGAGACGAGGTAAAACATTAATCTTAAGAATACCCACTCGTCCAAACCAAGAAAAGGTCCATCGAGCCAAACCGCTCTTTACCGATTGTAGCAGAGGTAGAAAGTTGAGTTTAAATGTCTGGTCTATACAACTCGGTAATTGGATGCCCAGATATTTGATCGAATCACATGTCCACCTAAAAGGAAAACTAGCACTTAAGGGACTCTCCTGGTCATGTGGAACATTTAGTATCATCGCCTCCGACTTCTGGAAGTTCATTTTAAAATAGGACAAAGAGACGTATTTCTGGAATACCTCCATAAGTTTGGGAATAGAGATACAAGGAGAGGTCACAAAAAATAAATCATCTGCATATGCGGCCACTTTAATATATCAGTTGATATACTGAATTGGCTGAATGTAGATATGTTCCAAGCTAAATTAAGTAAAATAAATGTACGCAAGGCCCCGGGACCAGATGGGTTACACCCTAGAGTTCTTAAAGAGCTTAGTTCAGTCATTTCTGTCCCCCTCTTCATAATATTTAGGGATTCTCTAGTGACTGGTATAGTACCATGGGAGTGGCGCAGGGCAAATATGGTGCCCATTTTCAAAAAGGGCTCTAGGTCTTCCCCGGGTAATTATAGACCAGTAAGCTTAACATTGAGGGATAATATACAGGATTATGAGACAAAAAAATTGTATTATAAGTGACAGCCAGCACGGTTTTACTAAGGACAGAAGTTGTCAAACCAACCTGATTTGTTTTTATGAAGAGGTGAGCAGAAGCCTAGACAGAGGGGCCGCTGTGGATATAGTGTTTTTGGACTTTGCAAAGGCATTTGACACTGTCCCTCATAGATGTCTGGCGGGTAAATTAAGGACTATAGGTTTAGAAAGTATAGTTTGTAATTGGATTGAGAATTGGCTCAAGGACCGTATCCAGAGATTTGTGGTTAATGATTCCTACTCTGAATGGTCCCCGGTTATATGTGGTGTACCCCAGAGTTTCGTGCTTGGACCACTATTATTCAACTTATTAATTAATGATATAGAGGATGGGATTAATAGCACTATCTCTATTTTTGCAGATGGCACCAAGCTATGCAGTAATGTTCAGTCTATGGAAGATGTTCGTAAATTGCAAGCGGATTTAAACAAACTAAGTGTTTGGGCGTCCACTTGGCAAATTAAATTTAATGTAGATAAATGTAAAGTTATGCATCTGGGTACCAACAACCTGCATGCATCATATGTCCTAGAGGGAGCTATACTGGGGGAGTCACTGTTGAGAAGGATCTGAGTGTACTCATAGATCATAAACTAAATAACAGCATGCAATGTCAATCAGCTGCTTCAAAGGCCAGCAAGATATTGTTGTGTATTAAAAGAGGCATGGACTCGCGGGACACGGATATAATATTACCACTTTACAAAGCATTAGTGAAGCCTCATCTAGAATATGCAGTACAGTTCTGAGCTCCAGTTCATAGAAAGGATGTCCTGGAAATACAAAGAAGAGCAGCGAAGCTAATAAGGGGCATGGAGAATCTAAGTTATGAGTAAAAATGAAAATAATTAAACCTATTTAGCCTTGAAAAATGACGACTAAGGGGGGACATGATTAACTTATTTTTTGTATGTGCCATTCATATATTTATATATGGTGCAATCCTGTTCCATGTAAAACCCCCTCAAAAAACAAGGGGGTACTCCCTCCGTCTGGAGAAAAAAAGATTCAACCTACAGAGACGACAAGCCTTCTTTACTGTGAGAACTGTGAATCTATGGAATAGCCTATCGCAGGAGCTGGTCACAGCAGGGACAGTAGATGGCATTAAAAAAGGCTTAGGTAATTTCCTAGAACAAAAAAATATTAGCTCCTATGTGTAGAAATTTTTATCTTTGCTTTTCCCATCCCTAGGTTGAACTTGATGGACAATTTTTCAACCGTACTAAGTATGTAACTATATTGAGCGGTGACACAGCAGATCAGTGGAAAAAAATAAAAATTTTCACTTTGCATAATCCACTGCGTATTAATTTCTAAAAAAACAGCTGTGTGGTCTAAATTCTCACTACACCCATTGAGAAATGCCTTTAGGGGGTGTAGTTTCTAAAATGGGGTCACTTTTTTTGGTACATCAGGTGTTTTTCAAATGCAACATGGCATCCGCAAATCATTCCAGCAAAATCTACGCTACAAAAGTCAAAATACTGCTCCTTTTCTTCTGAACCCTCCCATATATGTAAACAGCAGTTTATAACCACATATGGGGGTATTACCATAATCGGGAGACATTGCTTTACAAACGTTGGGGGGCTTTTTCTTCTTTATTCTTTGTGAAAATGAAAAATCTTGATCTAAAACTACATCTTGTTGGAAAAAAAATAAATTCATTTTCGCGGCTTAATTCTAATTAATTCCGCATAAAACCTTTGGGGTCTAAATTCTCACTAGATCCCTAGATAATTCCTCAAGGGGTATAGTTTCCCAAATGGAATCACTTTTGGGGTGTTTCCACTAAACTAGTACTACAGGGGCTCAGCAAATGTGACACGGCACCCAGAAACCATTTCAAAATCCAAATGGTGCTCCTTCCCTTGAGCCCTACCATGCGTCCAAACAGCAATTTATGACCACATATCGAGTATTGTTTTACTCGGGAGAAATTGCTCTACAAATGTTGCAGTGCTTTTTTCCTTTAGTCCTTGTGGAAATGAAAAAAACAATAGCGAAACCTACATTTTCTTTGAAAAAAAATGTCGATTTTCATTTTCATGGCCTACTTCCAATAATTTCTGCAAAAAACCTGTGGGGTCAAAATGCTCACTATACCCCTAGATAATTTCCACAAAGGGTGTAGTTTCCATAATGTGGTCACTTGTGGGGGGTTTTCACTGTTTTGTCCCCTCAGCGGCTTTGCAAATGCGACATTGCCTCCGCAAACCTTCCTGCTAAATTTGAGCGCCAAATGGTGTTCCTTCCATTCTGAGCCATGCCCTGTGTCCAAACAGCTGTTTAGCACCACATCTTGGGGCATTGTTTTCCTGAGGAGAAATTGCTTTACAAATGTTGTGGTGTTTTTCCTCCTTTAACCCTACTTCCAATAATTTCTGCAATAAACCTGTGGGGTCAAAATGTTCACTATACCCCTAGATAATTTTCTCAAGGGGTGAATAGGGTCACTTTTGGTGGATTTCCACTGTTTTGGCACTGCAAGATCTCTTCAAACCTAACATGGTGCCTAAAATATAGTCTAAAAAAAAAAAAGGAGGCCCCAAAATCCTCTAGGTGCTCCTTTTGCTTCTGAGGCCAGTGCTTCAGTCTATTAGCATACTAGGGCCACATGTGGGATAGTTACTAAAATTGCAAAATCTGGACAATAAATATTGAGTTGCGTTTCTCACACCTTCTGCGTCACCCCAAAAAAATGGATAAATAAAGAATTTCTGCAAAAAAAATAAATAAATAAATAAATTTGTAAATTTCACCTCTATTCTTGTGAAGCGCCTTAAGGGTTAAGACACGTTCTAAATGCTGTTTTGAATACTTTGAGGGGTGCAGTTTTTAAAATAGGGTTACTTATTGGGGTTTTCTAACATATAAGACCCTCAAAGCCACTTCACAACTGAACTGGTCCCGGAAAAAAATTGCCTTTTGAAATTTTCTTGAAAATTTGAGAAATTACTACTAAAGTTATAAGCCTTGTAACGTCCTAGAAAAATAAAAGGTTCTTCAAAAACCGATGACAATCTACAGTAAACATATGGGGGATGTTAATTAGCAACTATTTTGTGAGGTTTACAAGCAGATACATTTAAATTTAGAAAAAAGCAAATGTTTGAATTTTTTTGCAAAATTTTTGTGTTTTTCACAATTAACCCCTTTAGGACACAGTCTGTTTTGGCCTTGTGGACACAGATGATTTTTTCAAATCTGACACGTCTCACTTTATGTGGTAATAACTCCGGAACGCTTTTACCTATCCAAGCGATTCTGAGATTGTTTTCTCGTAACATATTGTACTTTATGTTAGTTAAAAAATTTGGTCGATAAATTCAATATTTATTTGTGAAAAACGTCAAATTTTAACTAAAATGTGCAAAAATTAAAATTTTTCCAAATTTAAATGTATTTGCTTGTAAAACAGATAGTAATACCACAGAAAATAGTTACTAGTTAACATCCCCATATGTCTACTTTGTTTGCATCATTTTTTTTCACGTACTTTTATTTTTCTAGGATTTTACAAGGCTTAGAACTTTAGCAGCAATTTCTCATATTTTCAAGAAAATTTCAATACGCCATTTTTACAGGGACCAGTTCAGTTCTGAAGTGGTTTTGAGGGCCTTCTATATTAGAAAGTCCCCATAAATCACCCCATTTTGAAAGCTGCACCCATCAAGGTATTCAAAACCACATTCAAGTATTTTAACCCTTTCGGCGTTTCACAGGAATTAAGGCAAAGTAGAGGTGAAATTTACAAATTTCATTTTTTTTGGCGAAATTCATTTGTACTAAAAAAAAATCTGTAACACAGAAGGCATTACCAGAGAAACGCAACTCAATATTTATTGCCCCGATTCTGCAGATTTTAGAAATATCCAACATGTGGCCCTAGTGTCCTAATGGAATGAAGCACCGGCCTCAGAAACAAAGGAGCACCTAGTGGATTTTGGGGCCTCCTTCTTTTAGGAATATATTTTAGGCACCATGTCAGGTTTGAAGAGGTCTTGTGGTACCTAAACAGTCGAAACCCCCCATAACTGACCCCATTTTGGAAACTACACCCCTCAAGGCATTTTTTTAGGGGTATAGTTAGCATTTTGACCCCACAGTTTTTTTGCAGAATTTAGTGGAATTAGTCTGTGAAGATGAAAATCACCTATTTTTCTGTGGAAACATAGAATTTTTTCTTTTTTACAAGAAAAAGCACCCAATATTTGTAAAGCAGTTTCTCCCGATTACGGCAATACCCCATATGTGGTCGTAAACTGATGTTTGGACCCACAGCAGGGCTCAGGAGGGAAGGAGCGCCTTTTGGATTTTGGAGCGCAGATTTTGCTGCATTGGTTTTCAGTGCCATGTCTAGTTTGCAACGCCCCGGAGGGATCAAAACAGTGGAAAGGCCCCAAAAGTGACCCTATTTTGGAAACTACACCCCTCAAAGAATTTTTCTAGGGGTATAGTGAGCATTTTAACCCCATAGGATCTTCTTTAGAGCGAAGGTGACCAAAAAACTGCGATTTTGGCGCTTTAAATTCTTTATTTCTTACAGCGTTCACCGTGCGCAATAAATTAAATTTTACTTTATTCTGCGGGTCGGTATGATTACGCCGATACCATATGTGTATAGTTTTTTTTAAAGTTTTGCAGCGTTTGCACAATAAAATTCCGTTTCTATAAAATAATATATTTTCTGAGACATGCTATTCTGAGCCGTAATTTTTTTATTTTTTCGTCAAAAAAGCTGTAGGAGGTCTTGTTTTTTGCGGGACGGTTTGTAGTTTTTATTGGTACTATTTTGGCGAAAATGCCACTTTTTGATCACTTTTTATTCTATATCTTGGGAGGGTTGGTGACCAAAAAATAGTGATGCTGACATAGTTTTCCGTTTATTTTGTTTGCGGCGTTCACCGTGCAGAAAAATTAACATTATAGTTTCATAGTTTGGGTCGTTACGAACACGGTGATACTCAATATGTGTACTTTAACGTTTTCATTTTTTCCCTTATGACTTATTATAGGAAAATAAAAACTTTTATTTTTACTTTTAGAAAACATTTTTATTAACTTTTTTTTACACTTGATTTTTTTGTTTATTAACTTTTCTTTTACTTTTTACACTTTATTTTTTTGACCTGCAGCTCTGATCGCTGCTAGAATACATTACACTACCTAGGTCACTCTGACAGTTAGTCTACGAGGGCCAGTCAGAGGCTGGTCCTCAAAGGCTTCCATAGATGGCAGACCCGGAGGCCGTTGCCTTGCCTCAGGATGCCATCACAAGCATCAGCAGCCCCCACAATTGCATGGGGGCTGCTGATGTGCTACAAACCCCCTACATGCGGAGATCGCAATCGAGCCCCGCATGTAACGGGTTAATTGCCGAAATCAGCGGCGATGAGCAGCTGATCGTCAACACTGGAGTGTCAGCTGTCGGACAGCTGATCTCCAAGTTCCCGATGCAAACCTTGTCGCCGACAGTGTGCATCGGGAACGACACAGTGACTTCCTGTCACTCTGACAGGAAGCCTATCAGAACTAGCAGAAGGTTGGTCCTGTTGGGTTTCCGTCCATGGCAGACACAGAAGCCATTGTTTGACTTCCGTTTGCCATACTGACTATCGGCAAACCCCGCGATTTCGGACCGGGGTCTGCCAATATGTTAAAAAAAAATAATAATTCGGCGATTGCAACCGATCGCCGAATTTAAGGGCTTAATTCGCCTAAATTAGCGGCAAAGGGCCGCTGGCCGGCAAGAGTGGAGTGTCACCTGTCGGCGACAGCTGACCTCCCGGTTCCCGGTGCAAACTTTCGCAGACAGTGTGCACCGGGAAAAACTCAGTAACTGTACGTCCTCGAACAGGAAGTAATCTCCCGCAACGACGTAAATTTACTTACTCGTGCGGATAGGGGTTAAATACTAATGTATCGGGGAAATTTTGCCAGTAACATAAAGTCCAATGTGTCCGAGAAAACTATTTCAGAATCGCATGGATAGGTAAAAGCACTCCAAAATTATTACCACATAACTTGAAATATGTCAGATTTGAAAAATGAGGGTCTGTTAGGAATGTCAAAAGTGACCACAGCAAGAAGGGGTTACGTTACGGGAATATTTCTTCTGATTATTTTAATAATGTTCCTTAATGTAACTGTAATTATTCATATTTGTACCTCTGCGGGGGCAGCCATCTTTATTAGCGTATGTGTCTCTGCACGACCCATACACAGGTGCTATATGGTGCACACACAGGGCATAGGAAAGTAGGGACGAGAGCCGTTCTAGCAGTTGCAGGGGTTGCCTGTAAATTTATTTTAATTGCCGCCTTCTCCTGCCCCCATCGAACCCTTCAATGTGACCACTAGTAAGCACGGTCACATAGCTAATACAGGGACTCTTTTATAACTTTAGGAGTTGCTGCATTAGCTTTTTCTTGCGCACAGGGCTGGACAGATGCACCAGAACTATTCATACCTATTAATACTTCTGCTGCATTTCTAGGTCCTGCGTGCCACAATAGAAATTAGAGTTGATTGACCTCTAGTTTCTATTGCAGAAGAGAGGAGAAAAAAGAAGACTGCTGTAAGGTGAGAATAAATTTCTTTTAGTTTTCATAGGTTTTTCTTGCAGGTTCCACTGAACCATTTGGACTACATCGTAGATTCGTTGGACAACTTTAATGCTCCACATTATTTATTTTTAATAAAATGGTAAGAGATGGTCAGGCGGTTGTGGGGGGAGTTCTTGTTTTAATAAAAAAAAAATATAACAGCAATTACTAAGGCAGGGCTTAGCGTTCGATAGTAATAAGGCTAGCACCAACCCCCCCATTATTATTATTATCAGGCTGGGAAGGGACAAAAACCATGGTTCTTCCCACCATGGTAATGCTAGGCTGGGCTGTTTTTTTTTTACCGACTCTTCTTGGTACCCCTGGTGGCGATCTGTACTGGGGTAATTATGAGGGGGATGGTGCTTGACTTTTTACTGGCTAAAAGTAAGCCCCAGCTTTAGTAATGGAAAGGTTGACAGACAGCGGCCATTACTAAGGAGGTAATAAAGTATTAAAAAGAACAGACGTAAGCTTTTTTTTTTTATTATTGAAATAAAAACTCCCCCACACAATCCTTTTACCATTTATTTAACCCCTTCCCGCTCCTGGACGTACTATTAGGTCATGGCAGCTGTATCATTTGCGCTCCGTGACCTAATAGTACGTCTCGGGAGTAACGGCCGTTTCGGCCGTCCTCCCGACACATACAGGAGCTGTGACAGCTGCTGTCTCGTACAGAAGCTGTCACAGCTCCTACAGCGGGGACCGATCGCTGTGTCCCCGCTGATTAACCCCTTAAAAGCTGCGTTCAATAGAGATCGCGGCCTTTTAGGGGTTAAGCTGCCATCGCCAGCCTGCTACACGATAGCGGCCGGCGATGGTGACTGGCAACCGGACACCAAACAATGGCGTCCGGCTATGCCATAGACTGAAGCCTAGTGGGTCCTGACAAAGTCAGGACCCACTATGCTTGCTGTCAGTGAGTAGCTGACAGTTCTAATACACTGCACTACGCATGTAGTGCAGTGTAAGTGTATTAGAATTGCGATCAGGGCCTCCTGCCCTCAAGTCCCCTAGTGGGACAAAGTAATAAAGTTAAAAAAAGATGTGTAAAAATAAGAAAATAAAAGTTTTATAAGTATTAAAAGTAAAAATCCCCCTTTTTACCTTATCAGTCCTTTATTATTAATAAAAATATATAAACAAACAAATAAACTATACATAATTGGTATTGCTGTGTCCGTAACTACAAAATTATGTTGTAATTTATCCCGCACAGTGAACGCCGTAAAAGAAAATAATAATAAACCGTACCACAATCACAATTGTTTGGTCACTTCACCTCCCAAAAAATGGAATAAAAAGAGATCAAAAAGTCGCATGTACCTAAAAATCATACTGATCGAAACTACAGTTCGTTACGCAAAAAATAAGTCCTCGCACGGCTTTATTGATGGAAAAATAAAAAAGTTCTAGCTCTTAGAATATGGTAACACAAAAAGTGAATGATTTTTTTTACAAAACTTATTTTATTGTGCAAACGCCATAAGACATAAAAAAAACTATAAACATCTGGTATCGCCATAATCGTATCGCCCCGCAGAATAAAGTGAATATGTCATTTATAGCGCACGGTGAACGCTGTAAAAAAATAGAATAAAAAAACAATAGTAGAATTGCTGTTTTTGTCACCACGCCACCTAAAAATAGAATAAAAACTGATCAAAAAGCCGCATGCACCCCTAGAAAACTACAATGAATTCCTCAAGGGGTCTAGTTTCCAAAATGGCGTCACTTTTGGGGGGTTTACACTGTTTTGGCACCACAAGACCTCTTCAAACCGGACATGGTGCCTAATAAAAAAAGAGGCCTCTAAAATCCACTAGGTGCTCCTTTGCTTCGGAGGCCGGTGCTTCAGTCCATTACCGCACTAGGGCCACATGTGGGATATTTCTCAAAACTGCGGAATCTGGGTAATAAGTATTAAGTTGCGTTTCTCTGATTGAGGGGTCTAGTTTCTAAAATGGGGTGTTTGATAGGGGTTTCTAATATATGGGCCCCTCAAAGCAACTTCAGAACTGAACTGTAACCTAAAAAAATAAATAAATTAGGCAATACTTCGCTTCTTACATTATACTGATAATGGGCCGTGCCCACCCCGAGATGACCCCAGTTTTGACCGTTTGTATAAACGGAGAACCCTATTAGACCGTTTCAGTGCCCGGTTTTCCCAAGCATATACCCCCGAGAAGTTTATTTCTAATGATGAGTCCTTGGTACATTTTAAAGGGAGGGTTCAATTCCGTGAGTACCTGCCGGGTAAGAGGGCAAGGTATGGCGTGAAGATGTATAAGCTGTGAGAGTGCATCAGGGTATACCTACAGATTTAGGATATATGAAGGGAAGGACAGCAGTATTCAGCCCCCAGAATGCCCATCCTTACTGGGAGTTAATGCAAAAATTGTGTGGGATTTGGTGCACCCACTGCTGGACCAGGGTCACCACCTCTACCTGGATAATTTTTATACCAGCGTCCCACTCTTCAACTGCCTCGCTTCTAGTCCTGCGGCATGCGGCATGCGGCACTGCTAGAAGAAATCTGAGAGGCCTCCCTAAGACTCTGCTTGGGAAAACACTCAGAAGGGGTGAGAGCAGGGCACATTCTAGCAGCAACATATTGTGTGTCAAGTACAAGGACAAGAGAGATGTCCTTGTATTGACAACAATACATGGCCACACCAGTACCCACGTACCAGACTGTATCCTGGGAGGGGTGGACTTGTCAGATCAAGTACTGAAGCCCTACAGCGCCATGCGGTGTGGTATAAGAAGCTGGCCGTGCATATCATACAGATTGCATTGTACAATGTGTACGTGCTACGTTGATGTACAGGCCAGACGGGAACTTTCCTGGAATTTCAAGAGGTGATTATCAAGAACCTAATCTTTAGGGACCAAGAAGGGGGGGGGCACCCAGTACTTCTCGAAGCGGGGCCACACGCATCGTACCAGGGCAACACTTTCCAGGAGAAGTTCCCCAAATTGGCAAGAAGGGAACAAGTCAAAAGAGGTGCAAAGTCTGCTATAAGAGGGGGATAAGGGAGGACACAATATATCAATGTGACACGTGTCCCGAAAAACCAGAGCTCTGTATGAGTGTTTTAAAATTTATCATACATCCCATGGTTTATAATTTACCCCAATTTTACTTACCCTGACGCACTCCGCACAGCTTATCCCCCCTCGTCTTTCCACTCTGGGCCCTGCTGTATGCCCAGGCAGCTGATAACAGCCACATGTAGGGTTTTGCCGTACCCAGGAGAACCCACATTACAGTTTATGGGGTATATGTCTCCGGTCAAAATGCTCACTACACCTCTAGATGAATGCCTTAAGGGTGTCGTTTTTAAAACGGGGTTACTTCTCGGGTGTTTCAACTGTACTGGTACCTCAGGGGCTTCTGCACACATGACTTCGCACCAGAAAATCCCCAGTAGGCCAAATGGTGGTCCTTTCCTTCTGAGCCCTCCCATGGGCCCAAACGGCAGTTTATCACCACAAATGGGGTATTGCGGCACTCAGAACAAATTGCGCAACAGAATGGGGTATTTTGTTTCTTGTGAAAATAAGAAATTTTCAGCCAAAACTACATATTATTGGGAAAAATTTTTTTTTTTTTAAATTCCCAGCCCAATTCAAATAAGTTCTGTGAAAAACTATGGGGTCAAAATGGTCACAACACCCATAAATTAATTCCTTGAGGGGTGTAGTTTCCAAAATGGGGTCATTTCTGGTTGGTTTCCATTGCTTTGATACCTCTGGGGCTCTGCAAATGCGACATGGCACCCGAAAACCAATCCAGCAAAATCTGGACTCCAAAGAACACACAGCGCTCCTTCCCTTCTGAGGCCTCCCATGGGCCCAAACGGCAGTTTATCGCCACATATGGGGTATTGCTGCACTCAGGAGAAATTGGGCAACAAAATGGGGTATTTTGTTCCCTGTGAAAATAAGAAATTTTGATAAAAAAAATGAACACTTATTGGAAAAAATGAAATTTTTTCCATTTCACAGCCCAATTCAAATAGGTGCTGTGAATAAACTGTGCGGTCAAAATGGTAACAACAACCATAAATGAATTCCTTGAGGGGTGTAGTTTCCAAAATGGGGTCACTATGGGGGGATTCTTACTGTTTTGGCACCTCAATACCTTTTCAAACCTGGCATGCTGCCTTAAATATATTCTAATAAAAAAAGAGGCCTCAAAATGCACTAGGTGCTTCTTTGCTTCTAGGGCTTGTGTTTTAGTCCACGAGCGCAGTAGAGCCACATGTGGGACATTTCTAAAAACTGCAGAGTCTGGACAATACATATTTAGTAGTGTTTCTCTGGTAAAACCTTCTGTGTTACAGAAAAAAAAATTAATAAAATTGAAATTCAGCAAGAAAAATGGAATTTGCAAATTTCACCTCCACTTTGCTTTAATTCCTGTGAAATGCCTGAAGGGTTAAAAAACTTTCTAAATGCTGTTTTGAATACTTTGAGGTGTCTAGTTTTTAAAATGGGGTGTTTTATCAGAGTTTCTAATACATAGGCCCCTCAAAGCCTCTTCAGAACTCAAGATGTACCTTAAAAAAAAGGCTTTTGAAATTTTCTTAAAAATATGAGAAATTGCTGTTTATGTTCTAAGCATTTTAACGTCCAAGAAAAATAAAAGAATGTTCAAAAAACGATGCCAATCTAAAGTAGACATATGGGAAATGTGAACTAGTAACTATTTTGGGTGGTATAACCGTCTGTTTTACAAGCAGATGCATTTAAATTCTGAAAAATGCTATTTTTTCATAAACACTGAATATATCGACCAAATTTTACCACGAACATGAAGCCCAATGTGTCACGAGAAAACAATCTCAGAATCGCTTGGATAGGTTTAAGCATTCCGACGTTATTACCACATAAAGTGAAATATGTCAGATTTGGAAAATGGGCTCTGAGCCTTAAGGCCAAAACTAGGCTGCTTCCTTAAGGGGTTAAAAGACAAAATAAAAAAAATAGATCAACAAAATTAATGACATAGTTCAAACTGCCCATCGGAACCTACCAAAAAAACGAAACATATGCTAGCAGTATGGAAAAAAAAACCAAAAAACGTATACCTCATCTGCGGCAGTCTTCTATCTTTTTTTTTTCTGGTGGGGTTACAAGTGTAAAAAAAATTATATATTGCGTGTTTGTTATGTGAAGCTAGTAATGCGTAAACTATAGATAGATTTGTGGGGGGGGGGCGCGGACATTTCTATAATTCCCCTCAGGCAGCAGAGGGGCTAGGATCTGTTCTCAGCTATAGGTATTTAACCCGCTTTTCATATGCATATCCCTTCTGTATTGTCGGAAGACAATGAGAAAATTGCTTTTCTTGAGGCTAAAGGCAGCACATTAGCTCTTCCAAAATAAATATTTTAAATTGATTACTGCCTATTACACAAGCTATTTAGAGTGGAGTGTACTTAGTTGCTTCTACCATATTCTTGCGAACATTTGGATTATTTCTTGCTAGGTGGATTGGTCCTAGGGAGGAGTCTAAGTGTTCACATGTATACGCTGCAGATTTTCTGTCCGGATACGCGGACTGAAAATTTGCATGTAATTACAGTAGCAGCAAAGTGGATGATAAATCTCATCCACATGCTGCAGAAATATTCTGCGCAGAACACATGCATAAATGGACTTGCAGGGGGATTATAAATCCACAGCACATCAATTTATGCTGCAGATTCGCTGCTCTGTTCCATAGGGGAGTCAACTTCAGCAATAAATGCCATTGTTTGTAGAATTTGCTGCGATCATTCTGCGTCTTCGCACCAAATTCCGCGGGTTAAAAAATAAATAAAGCCTATACAGATGTAGATATTTTTATCTGGACTGCATTAAATACATAGTAGCAGGATACTTTTTTTTTTTTTGAAATTCTTTATTTTGTTGACCCAAGAGATCCATTTTATAACATAAAGGGTACATAAAACAAAGCATTGCACATATGAAGTACATAATCCAACCGTAAATGTACAAAAAGCATAAATACAGTGTTATACATCATTGTTCTGAGTGCAAAAGAGAAGATAATGAAGGGGGATCTCAAATGTGAGGCTGGAGACGAGTTCCCAAGCTGAAGAATAAAGAAAGAAAATGAGCGAAAAGGAGAAAGCGGGGATCCTCCACAGCATCCCAGAGGCAGAGGTGCTATTCAGACTGACCAAAGGAGTGTGGCTCTCGTATGATGTCTTTATAGGAGTCCGAATCCTGAAAAACTATCCATTGAGACCAAGTTTGACAAAACCCGGAGCTTGAGTCGTGAATAACGGATTCATATGCATGATGTCGTTAACCTGTGAGACCCAGAGGGATAGCGTGATGGATCCTTCCAATGTAATGGGATGCAATGAGGTGCTGCCATCACTAGAAAGTGGAGCAGAGAACGCTTATATTTGTTCGCTGGAATGTCGCAGTGATGAAGAAGGAAGAGAGACAAATCCAAAGTTATACTTGTATCTGTAACTTTAGTTATCACCCGTTTTATGCCTTCCCAGAATGGGGTAAGAAGGGGACATGACCAGAAGGTGTGAAGGAGGGTACCAATGTCTTGCCCACATCTCCAGCACATAGGGGACGCTGTGGGGAAGATGCTATGTAGGCGAGCTGGAGCTTTATACCAGCGAGAGAGTAGTTTGAAGCTTGCTTCTTGGCATCTTGAGCATATGGAGGTTTTTTGGGCCATAAGGAGTATACGCTGGTCTTGTGTGGGAGAGAAGGATATCTCCAGGTCCTCTTCCCATTTTGAAATGTATGCAGGGGTGGGCATATTGGGGGGATCCATAAGGAGTTTGTAGATTGCAGACAATGTATGTCTAGCCAATTCAGAGCCTGTACAAAGGATCTCTAGTGGGGTCTTGACCACTTGGTAGGACGTGGGAGCTGAGATAGAGGCTAAAAAGTGTCGTAGTTGCAGAGACCGCCAATGTCCCAACGGAGGAAGATCAGGAACATGGGCCAGATCCGCAACAGAGAGCCATTCGTCATCCGTCAAGAACCGATCTGCACGAAACCATCCCGAGGTCTGCCATATACGGAAAATTGGGTCCGTCATGCTAGTGGGAAAGGATGGGTTGCCCAGTATCGGATACATTGAGGAATGGAGTGGCAAGCAAGATGTCCTTACCGAAGGGAGAGAGCAGCACACTAGTGTTGGGCCTATAGTAGGGTGATGCTGGAGATGTCTGAGTTGGCTACGGTGTAGCCAAGGGAGAACCGATAATGGAATAGAATGGAAGCTCTGCTCCAGAATTACCCAAGACTTAAAGGCCGCATGTCTGCACCAGACAACTACCCGAGCGAGATGAGATGCAATGTAGTAGGTGTGGACGTCAGGGAGTGCTAGCCCTCCCGATGTCCTGGAACGACACAATAGTGTCCGGGAGAGTCGCAGGGTTTTACCATTCCAGACAAACGCAATCTGAAGAGAATTGACCATTTTAAAGAACTGTGTTGGGATAGCTATGGGAAGGGTCTGAAATAGATATAGTAGCCTGGGAAGTGCATTCATTTTGAAGATGGTACAGCGACCCATCCATGTAAAGGTGCCTTTGGACCATCTGGCGCAGTCTGCCTTAAGTTCAGCAAGGAGTGGAGGAAAGTTCAATTGAAAGAGATCTCTCAGATCTGCTGATAAGCGAACCCCAAGATATTTCATAGCTGTCGGAGTCCATTTAAAACTGAAAGAGTGTTTCAGGGCCGTGGTAAGATGGGGTGGGAGAGAAACATTCAGGGCTTCTGACTTAGAAAAATTAATTTTAAAATTGGATAAACTTGAAAAGCGTTGGAATTCCCGCATAAGATTAGGAAGGGATACGGTTGGATTAGTCAGAAAAAAAAGCAGATCGTCCGCGTACGCAGCTACCTTGTTAGCTGAGGTATTCGTTTCTAGTCCCGTCACATCCGGGTTCGCCCGTATATGGCGTAGAAAGGGCTCTAGTGTCAGTACAAAGATCAAGGGTGATAGGGGGCAGCCCTGTCTGGTGCTATTATGTATAGAAAAATCCTCTGAGAGCAGTCCATTCACTTGAACTCGGGTGGATGTGCATGAGTCCAGGGACATTATCCAGCCCATCATATGGGATCCAAGGCCAAGACGTGAGAGGGTTTCTTCCATAAAGGTCCAATTGACTCTATCAAACGCTTTTTCCGCGTCCGTAGATAAAAGCATAAGGGGTACATTGGAGATTTTGGCCTTCTGGATAAGATTGATTGCTCTAGTTGTATTGTCACGTGCCTCTCTACCTGTCATAAACCCTGCCTGGTCTGTATGCACAACTCCTCCAATCAGTGGTGTAAAAGGACTCTATATAATATATAACTATAAATATAATAATATATCTATATATGCTCACTTACTACACACTCATCCACGTGTGTACAAGGGCTGGTATAATAGCTGGGTTTCACCTACTTGGTCGCCCACTATTACTACCGCCTTATAATCAGGGTCACTAGGGTTATGCCTAGTTCCCCTACCTTTTCCTTATACTAACGTCGATCTAATTGCTTTACTTCTACGGAATAAGACCGTACAATAAATACAATTGTATAGTAAATAAAGGGTAATATTTATTACTAACAATAATCACACTTGCATATAAAATGCACCAAACACAGAACACATTAACTGATCACAGTATAGTATCAGTATACCCGAATACACATAACACGTTAATATATACTGAGTATACTCACACTATACGTAGTACAGTATAAACATGGTATCCTATGTTATGCCTCCACCCACATACCTAAACATACATATGAATACAGTTACGTTACAATCCAATACACGCTAACTATTTCTGCTCGCTCCCTCCTAATATAGCTTTCCCTATACTCTAAGGGTTAATAGCAAGGGTTACCAGGGACAGCAGGAGGTTAAAGGGTTAACTTAGGAAAGGGTTAAAGTAAGGAGGGGGAGAACATAACGTGTAGCTGCTGCTACACGTGGATACTTAGCAGTCCATGTGGTACAAGTTGGTGTGGTCTCTCAGCAAGGGCCATGAGCAGGCCAGGAGGGAAGAGGAGACCCTTAGTGGAGTTGGGGAGCAGGAACAAGAGAGTGAGCTTTGGGAAAGATTGTCCTTTTAAACCTCCCCGTGCACACCTGTGTGACCTCACAGGCTCATGCACGTGAAAGGGAGGGGCCTGGGCCACATGGAATACCATTATCTAATAGGGGGATGGGTATACACCTTTCTGGAGGGACAAATCTATATATTTCTACACTCACATGTATATAGATAGAAATATATAAAACACTTCCCTTTACAAGTGGCGCAAGACGAACCGCCAGAATCTTGGCAAACAGTTTGATATCCGTATTTAGGAAGGATATTGGTCTGTAGCTAGCACATTGTGTAGGGTCTTTCCCCGGCTTGGGGATCACCGCAATATGAGCCCTAAGGGCATCTGGAGGGATGGGGGAGGAGGCAGAGTAGGAATTGAAGGAGGCTAAGAAATGCGGTCCTAGAGCCGTCAGAAACTTTTTAGAATATTGGATTGTAAATCCAGCTGGGTCAGGTGCCCTGCCTATTCGGGAATCTTTTAAAACGTATGCGAGTTCTTGTGTAGTAAGTGGTTCTTCCAGGCTAGTGATATTATCTTCCGTTAGTGCGGGTAGACCAGAATCTGCGATGTAAGTAGATATTAGACCTGAATTCATGGGATGCCACGGACAGATTAGTAGAGTCCGTATTATACAGAGCGGCGTAGAAGTCCCGGAATGCAGAAGCTATATCCAACGGCAAACGAAGCCGTGTTTGTAAGGGGGATACTATAGAGGGTATGTAATTTTGGGTTTGTTGAATACGCAAGGCTCTAGCCAGAGATTTACTACTTTTGTTGCCGTATTCATAGTAGTGACGTTTACATTTAGAAAGCGTAGCCTTGGCTCGGGCCATCAGTAAGGTACGAAGTTCCTCTCTTTTGCGGAGGAGGGCAATTCTACATTCCGGGTGATGAGAACGTTTATGTGAGATCTCAATCTCGGACAGCAAGCGGACCGTTGCCACCGCCCTTTCCCTCTTCATGCAGGCTCCATGTTTGATAAATATCCCCCTGATCACGCATTTATGAGCCTCCCAAATAATACGAGGATTGGTGGTCTCAGTGACATTAGTTGCAAAATAGTCATCTATATTGCGCTGAATGTCTGCAATAACAACTGAGTCCGAAAGAAGCGTTGGGTTCAATTTCCACTGAGATTGGCGGTAGAGAGGGGAATGTAACGAGAGGGTCAAGGTGACTAGAGCGTGATCTGAGAAGGAAATCGAGTCAATGTCAGCAGAGCGTATAGAGTATAGCGAGTGATGTTTGACGAAAAAAAGGTAAATTCTGGAGTATTTGTCGTGTACTAATAAAAAGAAAAGTCCCTATCTGTTGGATGAAGGAGTCTCCATGTATCCACTAATTGGTGCTCATGAAAGGATTTCATAATGCGGCGCAGATGTGCCCTCGAAAATGATGAAGACCCAACGGAAGTGTCTAGAATGGGATCTAGCGCTACATTGAAGTCCCCTCCCCAAACTCCTCCAGAGCGTTCAGAAAGCCAACAAGGGCTGTGCCTTGACCGAAGTTGGGCAGATAAAATGAAGCAAAGGTGTATACTTGAGAGTCAATAGCTCCTTTAATCAAGAGCATCCGTCCCAAGTCATCACTGCGAGACCCCTTAAATTCCCAAGGGAGGGATCTGGAGATCAAAATACTTGTCCCAATGGATTTCGTGTCAGGAGAAAAACTATGGTATGCATTGGGGAACCATGCGTTAGATAGTTTGAAAGGTTTTTGCTGGCATAGGTGCGTCTCTTGAAGGAACGCCACCTGTATATGTTTGCCTTTCAACAAATTAAAAAGTATGGATCGCTTTCCAGGGCTGTGTAACCCCTTGACATTCAGTGAGCTTATTATCAGGTCCGTTTGCATGTGTTGCGTCATATCTGCCCTAGGGTGCGATGGAGGGGGAGGGGAAGGGGAAAGAGAAGGAAGGAACGAGAAGAGGACAAGTAAGAATAGGAAAGAAAGAGATTGAGACGGTACACAAGAAAGAGGCCCAAAGGCCGACTCCTAAAAGGTACGAAAACCTGTAAAGGAAGGCTGTTATATTTGTGGGGACCTGGAAAACCACACGGACCGCAAACATAATCATCAAACAGTAAAACATTTCTTCCATCGCCTACCTAGGGGGAGGCGATGGAGGCACAAACATTGATAGAACCGACGTGCATCACTCGTTTTCTAATAGCCCAAGGCAGGATAATAGAAATCCTGTGCTAATAGCCATGACCGCCTATGAACAACCTATAGAGTTGCAGCACCCTACCAGATAAGTATTAAAGGCTGCTACAGCCGCATATCATACATAAATTCGTCCTCGTAGCTGTTATGAGGATTTGAAAAATTTGCATGTAACAGGTGTATACCTGGCAGATGCCGCATATTAAAAATACCAGAGATACAGGCTAGAAGAGACATATGAAACTCCCCCTATATCATGTCGC
Organism: Rhinoderma darwinii; assembly: GCF_050947455.1. Classification (NCBI taxonomy): domain Eukaryota; kingdom Metazoa; phylum Chordata; class Amphibia; order Anura; family Rhinodermatidae; genus Rhinoderma; species Rhinoderma darwinii. The sequence goes on from NC_134688.1 coordinate 315,242,044, forward strand.
AATCAGCTGTCTAGTATATCAAACCATTAAGAGGGAGGGAATGAGGGAGGTAACAGTAGGCTAAGTGCCTCATGAGCTGCAGGTGGTAACACGCCCTATAATCATCCTTGGGCACTAACCAATTTTATGTCGGTCTATAATTGACACAAACTAATACGGTACAAACAGCCCGCATTTTCAGAGGGCTAGGTAGATAATTGTAGCAGCCATTATATTTATACAAGAAACATGGGTATCTTATGAAAAAGCTGAGTAAAAACATTTGGTTGCAACAGAACATTGTTAGATGCATATATAGGCATTAAATGGACAAAATAACATTTGGCGACAGCGAGTTCCTTGGACAACAAAGCTGCAGGCGGCCTAGTAAAATAGTGATTAGAAAAAGGATATTAGCGTGTATGTCCTCTTTAGGCCTAAGGCAGAACGCGGCGGGAGAGGTCGACTAGTGGGAGATGTGGTGCTCCCGGGATGGATCTGCTTCGGATAGGCTGGCTGGGTCTGTTGGGACGTCGACGTTGAGGTTGTTCAATTCTGTCCAGTGCTAACCAGTCCGGAACTGGGAAAGGCTCGATCTGAAGAAAACGAAATAGGCCCTCAAGATCCGAGGAGTGGCACAGGAGGTAGAAGCCAGAGTTGTTCTTAACGACAACATGGAACGGGTGACCCCATCTATAAGTGGCGCCTGCAGACTTGATCTTTTCAAGCAGAGGATGTAGAAGCCGTCTCATATAGAGTGTCCGTGGGGAAACATCAGGGTATATAGTAACCGCACATCCTTCCACTGATACCGGACCATATGACCAAGCACCCCGAATAATTGCATCTTTGTCGGTATAGTAGTGTAGGCGACATAGAACGTCATGAGAAGACAGATCGAGAGGACCTGGGCGCGAAACTCTGTGAATACGGTCTAGGTGGAAAGTCGCTTCTGGCGGTCGATTAGTGAGCTTGTTGAATATGATAGAAACTCTAGTCGCCAGCTCGTCTCGGGGGCCGAGGTCTGGAAGGCCCTTCAGACGCACATTGTTTCTGCGTCCTCTGTTCTCCTGATCATCCAACTGAAGCGCCAAGGATTGTAAGTGTGTTCTAGTGTCCGTGGCAACTCTTTCCAATGCAGATACTCTGGAGTCGATAGCAGACACCGTATTTTCAGATGTAAGAGCCCTAGAGTCTATTCTGATCACTTCCTGACGCAGGTCAGTTATCCTGCTGGTGTGCCTGCTCAACCCTGGTCACCAAAGTGTCAAGATCCTGCCGGGTGGGGAGGGCTTGTATCATCTCCCTCAGTAATTGTAGGTCAGCATGTAAGCCCGGTGGCCCAGCCTGTACTTCAGGGGTATATGTGTGTGGTATAAAAACCCCCACTGAGGACATGTTGAGGGGAGAGATCGAGCTTACCACATGCTGGGTGCTGCAGCAGGGAGGCACGGTGTCGGCAGTCGCGACCGCATTTGTTGACTTCCACAAGGGAGCAGGAGAAGAGGGAGCCGTAGTTTCTGTGGCCGGATGTGACGGCAGTGCGTCCGCCATTGTTGCTCGTGGGTCCGCGGCCGTTTGTGAGGAGGAGAGGAAGCGATCCATACTTTTACAGCGGCCAGAGGAGTGAGGTAAGGACCGGGAGGTTCCAGGGCAGGTTCCCCTACGTTTTCCTGGCATCGCCTGCCGGGTTTATCCGGGATAAATGGCTGATATGCAGCTGCTGGTGCGGAGCTCCCCCAGAACGCGTGCTCACGGCTCCATAGCTAAGCCACCATAGCAGGATACTTTAACTTGACTTCTTCAATGTCTTTTCAATGACTACTTGTGTGACGTCACACTGCAGCTGTTGCCACCTTTTTTTTTTTTTTTTTTTTAAATCAAACCAGTTTTTATTGATAGTACAACATACATTATAAATCTCGTGTATATCTAGTCAATTCCAACAATCAATACATTTTCAGTTTTGTACAGAATCTTCAGTTACATTTAACATAACTCACCCTTCCCTGCAACCGAACTCCCCCCCCCCGCAGTATCTCCTTCTTTCCCTGGCTCGTACATTTTCTCTCCCGCATCATACTAATATATTCATAAGCGATCTCCTGATCATGTCCCCTCAATCTGCCTCCTACCTCCCTGCCGTACCATAGTTATGTATCCACCTTCCCCATTGTTTATCATATTTGTGCATTGCCCCACGTTTCAAATATATCCGATGTTCTAACGACACCGTGTGATTAACATATCCTACCAGTTCAGTTACCTCCGGGGGATCCGCGTTCAGCCAATATTTTGCTATCAGCTTCCTAGCGTGGTATAAAACTTTTTTAATAGCCAGTAATTCAGCCCCATTTCCTCCCTCCTCCCCCATACAACCCAACATAAAGATCTTAGGTTCCAACGGGAAATCCCTCCCATATACTCTCGCTACCATGCCTCCAACCTCCTTCCAGTAGTCATTCAGCATCGGACAGTCCCAGAACATATGCTTTATATCTGCCCCATCAAACGAACACCTGGGACACTCCTTCGTTGGCCTAAGCCGCATTTGCCATAACGCCTTAGGTGTCCTATACACCCTATGCAGGAGAAAAAGTTGTGACCGCCTATGTGCTACATTAATGGACAGCATTTTGGGCGATTCGAGTATCTCCTCCCACTCTTCATCTGTTATAGTCCCCACATCTTCTTCCCATTTGCGTCTGATCTCCCCCATCGGATCTCCAAGGAATTTGGAAAGTAATGTACTATATATCACAGAGATAATCCCCTTAGTGTCCTGTGCCCCCAATACCTGTTCCATCGCTCCCATAGTGGAGCAGCTCAAGTCCACCGACCTACTCTGAGCCTGTGCTGCGTGACGCAACTGGAGATACTGATAGAACATCCGATGTGGGAGCCCAAACTCCTCCTGCAATTGTGAGAACAATTTGAGACTTCCTCCCTCATACAACTGGTATACATATCTGACCCCTGCTTGTTCCCATTCCTGGAAGCCAGCCAAGATACTAAATTCCCATAGGTATGGATTGTCCCATAGAGGCATATAGTTGGAGCACCCTGTAACGCCCAATATTTTCTTGCATTCCCACCAGATCCTATGTATCAATAGCAAGGTTGGTTTCCCTTTCGCCTCCCTCCGCAACTTATGAGACTCCATGGCCTCTAGTATATCCGTGCACTGACTCAAATAATACACCAGTTTCCCACTAGAGTCCCACTCTTCCCTATTCTTCCAACCTTTAAAGTGTTGCACTTGGGCTGCTAGATAATATATCCACGCATTTGGAATGGCCAATCCTCCCTGGTCTGTTGGTAATTGTAGTTTTTCCAATTTAATCCTGGGGATCCCCCTTTTCCACACCAAGTCCCTAAACAGATTATGTATTCTCCTGAACCAGTACTTAGGCAACCACACTGGGGCATTATGCACAACATAAAGAACCTGAGGCATCAGAATCATTTTAATCAGGTTTGCTCTTCCTAGCGCTGAAAGTGGTAGTCCTAGCCATATTCTAGTCTTTTCTTTTAGTTTGTCCAGTAATGGTTTTACATTCAGTGCGACAAAATCCTGCACCCTCGCCGAGACCTTAATCCCCAGATATTTAAATTCCTTAACACAAGGTATATCAATTCCCCCCCCCCTGCAGTGGCCCCTCTAATGACTTGAGTGGCAATAATGCAGACTTGCTCCAATTAATTTGCAACCCTGAAAATTTACCAAACCGTTCCAATACGGTCATTATCATAGGCAGTGATCGATCTATCTCTCCCAGGAATAGCAAAATATCATCCGCATATAGTGCAATGCGTTCCTCAAGATCCCTACATCGAAACCCTTCTATACCCGGATGTTGCCTTACTATGTTTGCCAGAGGTTCGATCGCTATAGCGAATAGTAACGGGGAAAGTGGACATCCCTGACGCGTCCCCCTCCCTAATCTGAAAGAGTCTGACATCCTTCCATTGGCTCTGATTCTAGCCACCGGTTCCTTATACAACAATTTTACCCATGTTATAAAATTTCTCCCAAAACCAAACCGCTCCAAAACAGCCCACAGATACCCCCATTCCACGCTGTCAAATGCCTTGGCAGCGTCTAAGGACAGCACTGCTCTACACTGCGTATCTGCAGCATCTGTCTGCAAATTCAAGCATAATCTCCGTATATTAATCGCTGTAGATCTTGATGGCATGAATCCCGACTGATCCGGGCCCACTACTTTAGTTACCACTCTTGTCACCCTGTTAGCCAGAGCCTTTGCCAGAATTTTAACATCAGCGGGCAGCAGGGATATTGGTCTATAGGAATCTGGCTGTGTTCGATCTTTCCCCTCCTTGGGAATGACCACTATTGCTGCTTCGTACATAGTCTGCGGTAATCGCCCCCTGGTAAAACTATCTTGGAACACCTCCAACACCTCTGGCAGAAGCTCCCCCCCATATGTTTTGTACAGCTCAGTGGGTATTCCATCCATCCCTGGAGCCTTTTCATTTGCCATAGAACTCACCGCTTCCTGCAGTTCCTCCAAAGTAATTGGCTCCTCAAGCCACTCTCTCTCCTCCTCCCCCAGAGTAACCCACGTCATTTCCGCCAAATAGTCTGTCAGAAGATCTTCTGGATAATCTACCCTCGTGCGATACAGCTCAGTATAAAAGGACTTCAACACTCCCAGTATATCCCCTGTTTCTCCCACCAGTGTCCCGTCTTTATCCTGCAATTGGTGGATGAACGCACCCTCCCGCTGAGGCCTAGCCATATTTGCCAACAATCTACCCGTCATTTCTCCCTCCTCATAGTATTTTTGTTGCAAAAACAACCTTTTATTAGCTGCTTGTTCCAGCTGATGTTCCTTTAGTAGTTTTTGGGCGACCTTCCACTGGGCCAAAGTTTCTACTGTACTATTAGCAATATGATTCTCCTCAGTTAACGTCACCCTTCCCCTCAGATGTTCTCCCACCGGTCTTGATTTATTCTTTATGATCGTGATCTCCCGAATATACACCCCCCTTATATTTGCTTTCATAGCATCCCATAGGATATCTATAGGAACCGTACCTTTATTAAACTCAAAGTACTCCTGCAGGCTCGTAGTTATTATCTCCTCCCCCACTAGGTGTATCCAGAACGGATTTAGCCTCCAGTGCAGTCAGCCCCCCCCCTCTGTGGGCTGGTTCGGACCTTCAGTATCATCGGGGAGTGATCAGACAATGACCTTGGTAGATATTCCACCCCTTCCACCCCCTCAATCCCTAACCCGTTACTAAACATCAGATCTATTCTGGATAATGACCCATAGGTAGATGACACACAAGAATATTGCGTAGTAGAGGGCCATTTTGCCCGCCAAATATCTGTATACCCAACCTCCGTCATGTATTTCCCAAACCGCGTCAGAGCAGCCTCTCCTACCCCCCCCCCCTTTTTGGAAATTTATCGCACCTTTTATCCATTACGTTGTTGAAATCTCCCATTAGTATAGTCGGAACCATAGGCCAACTCGCTAACCTCTCCAACACTTCTCTTATTGGAACCACAGAGTATGGGGGAGGTACATATAGTACCACAATTATACATTCCCAGTTAAACAGTTTACAATGTACCCCTACATATCTGCCCTCTCCATCTCTAAAGGAAGCCAAACAGCAAAAAGGAACATCCCTATGAACCAGGAGACTAACCCCCCTCGAGTATGTGGAGTGAAAGGAGTGGAAGCTGTGCCTAATCCAAGCCCTATGTGCCTGTTGCACAGTATCAGTGGTAAGATGTGTTTCCTGTAGTCCCATCACTCCAGCAGACTGTCCTTTCAGGAAATCGAATATAGCTCGCCGTTTTGTTGCCTCCCCCATACCTCTCACATTCCATGACAAAAGATTTACCCTACCCCCCATCTAGCCTTTTCTTTTATCGGACAGTGGCAAGATGTTGCCACCTTTAACTTGATTCTGATAACTTGCTGCAGCGTGAGATCACACAACAAAAGCCATTGCAAAAGTTCAGAGACGTGATCTAGCCGTTGTTTATTTAATGCGTTAAAAGTCAAGGTAAAGACGGCTACACCTGTAGTGATCAGTCAAGATAAATTTGACTACATCTGAACTTACCACTCGCGGTGCTGCCATAGCAATGAGTCCCTGATCTTCTGGCTGCTCTGTGTCCAGGCTGCTCCCTGTGATGACATTTCATCTCATGTGACCCCCTACAGCCATGTGATGAAACATCACAACAGGGGGCCTTCTGTACACAGAGCCGCCAGAAGAGTAGGGGTTCGCTGCTGCGGCAACGCTACGAGGCGTGAGCATAGGCATTTTTTTTTCTGGTGGCCTTTTTCCGCAGCTGTCAATCCGGCCGAACATTCGCACCAAATCAAAGCGCCATTTAATGCGAATATTCGGCCAGATTTCCCTGCGTGTTCGGTGTCGCAAACGAAGCAGACTTCTCTGCACTGTAACCAACCCGTGTGAACATAGCCTTAAGGGTACAAAATATCATTTTCCTGCTGACTTTGGACTCGAATTAAGCAAAGTTTCAGGTGAGACAAATTTTCACTTCAATTATGATGAGCACTTTAATTGTGGTAGTTGTGCATTAGGCCAGTTTCACACAGCAGTTTGGTCCGTGATATGCGGATCAGCAGTAATTCCTGGACCGAACACTGTTCAGGGAGGCGGGCCCCTAGCATCATCGGTATCTATGATGCTAGGAGTCCCCGACTCGCTTCCAGAATACTGTTCTGTACTGCAATATGGTTTAGAGTAGAGTACAGGACAATATTCCCGTGGGGAGGCAGGGACTTCTAGCATTATAGATAACTAGCCGGGCTCCCTGAACTGTGTTGAGTCTGGGAAACACTTTCGACATACGGTCCGCTTATCACGGACTGAATACGGCCGAGTGAAACCGGCCTTAACATTAGCTAGCAAATTTATTATCTCAACTCTGATGGAATAACAGTACACAGAAATAAATACTCTGATTCACACACATATTAATTCAATTGAATAAAGTTATTTTTTCCAACTTTATTTTGGATGAAATATTTCATAATATTTATTGAAGCCAGCGATTTATTTATAATATAGCTCTGTGACATAAACAATTCCAATTTAACTCTAAAATTCAAAATCATATTTGTATTAAAATATGAAGTGGGTATTATATTATTTTACAAGCTTAGGGTAAATCATTGTATACTTTGGTAAATTTTTAATTCTGACAACACACCACATAAAAAAAATAAAAAAATGAAAACATTTCTGGCACAAGCAAACCTGCACTACATTACTCTGTTTATGGACATGGGAATGGGGTTTAATATTACATGCTCTAGTTTAGTAATTTGGCACAAAGAACTCATAATGATCACTGTATGAAAGATTTCTTCGTGAACAGTAAGATGGATTAACTTCACATAGAAAGATGTTTTCCAGACTTCTCTATCAGAAAAGATTTGTGTATAAAAACTGGCACAGACAAAAAGGGTAACAGGTGCCTATAGCAACCAATCAGATTCTTTACTTTATTTAACCTGCAATTGAAAACTGATCGCCTTAATCTGACTGGTTACCATTCACTTACCAACCACTTTCTATCAACTGTTTTTTTTTTTACATGAGGCCTTCCATTACTGGAAAGTGTTCAAAACTTTCATTACAGAATCAGTAGAATTAGTATAGGTAGTTTGAGGCTATGAATGGGTGGTAGCCTCTGACCCGGCTTAGATGGGACATGGCACGATCATAAGCCACCTGCACAGACTTGCGGATGCTAGTTTTTCGGCCTTCCAACATTTTCAGCTTGTCTACTGTATCATCAGCTCCCAAAGGAAGAACCTTGTCACTGGGGAGCCATTGCCTGAAAGAAATGTACAAAAAAAATTTAGAAGCTGTATTTTATGATGAAGCCTAATAGTTAGGGATAAAACAGTTTCTAATTGCAGAAACATACACTATGGAAAATAGCATATGAATGAGAAAATCCACACAAAGTCCATGCATCTTCTAACGGTTTCTTGCACGTTTTATAAATTTGATATATACAGTAGGCTTAAAGCTCCAAGTCTGGTAAAATTGTGTATTTACTAAAGAACTCAGTGTATGGCATACTAGGCAAAGAAAATCTACGTAAGAAATATCGATATGCTAAAGACAAAATCAATCATCCAATTCAAAAGACTTTTTTCTTAAGCTAGGGGATAATTAACGTAAATATGATTTCTAGGTTTTTATTTTTTATTTAAACATATAAAAGTATAAAGATTGAGGACAAGGACAGTTTTCGTTTTTTCCTCCCCTCCTTCTAAAAGTATAGCGTCGATATAGTCGTATGAGGGCTTGTTTTTTGCGGGACAAGTTGTAGCTTTTCATGGCACCATTTAATTTAATATTAAATCTACTGGGAAACTGCAAAAAAAAATATTTGTGGGGGGAAATGGGCAAAGAACAGTGATTGCGCCATTTTTGGTGGGTTTCGTTTTTACGGCGTTCATTCTGTGGTAAAAACTACAGTTTCACTTTATTCTATGGGTTAATAAGATAAAATTTATGTGTATTTTTTTCTGTTTTACGACATAAAAATAAAAAACTATTTGTCCAAAAAAAATATATTTTCGGTCGCTATATTGTGTGAGCCATAACTTTGTGTGGGCTTATTTTTTGTGGGGCAAGCTGTATTTTTGATTGGTATCATTTTGTGGTAGATGCGACCTTTTCATCACTTTTTATTCGATTATTTTGGGAGTAAAGGTGACCAACAAAAAGCAATTTTGGTGTTTTTCATTTATGCCGCTCTCCGAGAAGATTAAAAACACTATACTGTAATAATTTGGACTTTTACAGACGCAGCTATATCAGTTATGTTAAATTTAATATTTTAAAAATGGGAAAAGGTTTTTTTTTTTAAATATATATATATATATATATATATATATATATATATATATATATATATATATATATATAAAAAGAAACTTTGCAGCACTCCAACATGAAAAAGGTGGTGGTTTATTTCATCCAAAACAACAGCAACGTTTCAATCCTACAATAGGATCTTTATCAAGCCTTGATAAAGGCTTGATAAAGATCCTATTGTAGGATTGAAACGTTGCTGTTGTTTTGGATGAAATAAACCACCACCTTTTTCATGTTGGAGTGCTGCAAAGTTTCTTTTTCTATATATTATAATACGTCCGAGGATCGGGACGTTTTGCTGGGCACCTGGTCGATTATACTTGTGTGAGTGCTGCTGCCTTCTTGTTTGCTATATATATATATATATATATATATATATATATATATATATATATATATACAGTCCAAAACTAGATGGACACAGCACTCCAATGTTTCCAAGATCAGGCCATGTGCTCATCACCTGGGGATGAATCACTTCCCCAATTTATAATTTATATATATATATATATATATATATATATATATATATATATATATATATATATATATATATATATATAGTATATAAAACTACTGAAAACTTTATTTAATAATTTTTAACTTGTTTCCTTAGTCCCCTTAGGGGATTTGAGCCAGTGATCGTCCTGGCCATTAGCGCAGTTGTCAGCTGTAATACACAGCTGACACCCATAGCATATCGAGCGGGCTCAGCACATGAGCCCACTCCATACTTCAACCCCCACGCCAGGACGTACCGGCACGTCCTGCTGGCTGAAGGGGTTAAAGATATAAAAAAACTAAATATGCAGCATGACAAAAAAAAAAAAAAAAAAAAGAGCCTTCCAGAGACCCCTAGGAAGTAAGGTAGCAATACACTGACATTCTCTTCTCGTCGTTTAAATATTTGGATACACATTTTAATTGGGTCTAATAGTAGAGCAATCACACGATCTTGGAAAATTTTTTATATCTCACCAGGTTCTTTTATTGTCAAAAAATAAAACCAAGAAGAGTTTTTGTCCACCATTTTCCAGCTGTCGATGCTCCCCTAACTTGAGAACATCTAATGGCGGCACAGGAATAGGTATCCCATTGTGAAGTAAGCCCTCCCTAGGCATATTGGGGTCGATAATCTGAAATAATAAAAAGAAAACAGAGTAGTACATCCAGCATTTTAGAAGCTTAGGCGTTCACTACCAGATGTTTCTCTTACCAAAGCAGGATAAGAAGGATATCCGCGGCATTTAGCCCAAACTAACTGAAGAGGCTTAAGTTCTGCACCACTATCAAATGGCATCCGGTGGCTTTCTGTTAAAATAGATGCACAGTTCCAGAAAAGTTCAAAAACGTAAAAAAAAACAAACAACAATTTAAAATAATTATATACCTAAGCTCTGTTTCTAGGTTGCTGCAGTTTCAATAGATAAAGCTTACTCAACGTTGTTATAGTGGAAAATTGTATACAATTTTTTCATCATTTCACAATATACTTTCTGTATCTTTATCAAGATGTCTGCTTGCAGTCAATCAATGGGAACCATTTTAGTTTACTTTCAGTGGGAAAAAAATCTTGGTAGTGTAATAAGCACATAGATGCACAGATAGTACCGTTATCAGAGCACCTGTGTGATCATCTCATGACCATGGACAGATTTTTATCTCCCAATGAAAGGCTGCAAGCAGAGATCTTAAACTGTGAGGAATTGATACAGAAAGTATTTTATAAAATTGTATACCTTTTTACACAATGAATAATGGCTAAAACTGTAATACTCCTTTAATTACTTACCTCGATTGTCATCACCGTTCATAGGCTCAAGCAGAGGTATGTGTGAGAGTGCTGGTTTTCCAAGAGGAGTTAGATTCCTAGAATAACAAACATGGCATTTACTAAAAAAATGAGTTAATGTTACACGTACTAACGTTCTTTTCCACCTTATCTGAAACTGAATTCCAGGTGCAAAATAAATTACAATATTATTGTTTGGACCCTTGGTCATTAACCCGTTGATCTGAAATGGACAGGTAGATTGCCAGAAATTCTAGAATAGATCGAGCATCAGTGGCACTTGCAGGCCTCACTTTCGACTTTATTCGCGGATAAAGTTTAAAGTGGTGCTTGCCATTATTGCCTACATGTCGTCACATCTCGTTCACCCCTTCATCATTCCTTCTCCACTCAGAAAGAACGTCTATTTAAGCTGCAGGATTGCCCATTACAGACATCTGTTCTGGTTTCACGACAACACGGCGCTGGTAGCTGCCCTATGGGGGGCAAGGTGTGTCTGCAATACATTCTGGACCTCCTCCTCCGGTGGGGTCAATCAATGGAGGTGAGGAATGGCATAAACCGGCAACCTGTGCTGCCAATATACATGAGCAGGGGGCACAGCACCTACATGTGGGAGGTGACTGCTAAGAAATACACACAAGAAGGAGGAACCATGGGAGAACCATAGGGGTACTATAATGTCAACTTGTTAGCCAGCCGGGGTTTGGTTAGACACAGATGTGTGGAAGTTGGCACCACTGAAGTTAGTGGGCTTTCATGATTGGAGAAGGGACACTGTAGGAATGATTGAGGGCTTTAGGGTGACACCATCAGAGCCAGTGGTTTTTCAAGGGTGATAATAGTGGGTGGTGGCTTGCCAGTGGCATCAGTGGAGTGGACATTGGCTTGAAAGTAGCATTGTGAGTGGTGGCTTGAGTGTAGCATTAACGGAATGGGTGGGGGCCTCAGGGTGCCATATAGTAAAGTGGTGATGGTCTGAGGGTGACATAGATGCAGGAGGAGGTGTTTTCCTATAATTGGGGTTTAGCAAATATTGGGTGGGCTATTGAGGTTGGCATACCTATGTGGGGTGGGCTTTTAATAGCAGGTGGTTTGTGGGAAGGGCTTTGATGGTGGTAGGTTGGCCTTAACATATGTTTTTGGTTCTGATGTCTGGTGGTTCCTGAATGCTGGCATCAAAAGAATGTGTGTCCCCTAAAGATTGGAGGTCAGAATCAACAGACTATGGTTCCTGTTGATGCGGGTTCAGAGAACTGTGATGTTTGGACGTTGGAACCATAGGATGAGGTCGACTGGGTATGCCCAGGATCGTATATGTGGAAATATTATTGCAGAAGGCACAGTATTAAGGATAGCAGCAGAATGAAACGGTTAGGGTACCAGGATGGGAAGTTTGTGTTAAGTAGGTGGGGTGGATGATGGAAAAGTATGGAACCCTAAAATGTCTGGACAGCAAACGCTGTCAAACGCTGAGGCAAGTTGTGGGTGGAAGAAGTGTTAAAAAGATTGAGAAAGACTTTAATCAGAGAAGATGAGTCGCTGGGTATAATTGTTCTGTATTTTGCCTGTGGCCGCGTTTGATCAGTACTGGATTCTCGTGTATTTTCTGTAGTGCTGAATTTAATTAAAAAATTAACGTCCATTAAGGGACAGTATTGTCATTTAAGACACTAGCAATGTCCCTTATGCATTTTCCCCATGGTCCTGTCACAACTCAGTAACAAGTCGATCTCAAGTCCCTCCCAAATTACAACGGTAAATCACCACCTCTCGAAGGTTGCCTTTCACTGGTTTAGACTAACTACTGATTGGAGAATATGTGGTCAGTTTATATATTTATATTTGTTAATTCAAATACTAGAAAGAAGACAAATAGACATTACCTACCCAGGGAAATAAAAGGTGGATTCTCCAGTACGTTCAGAACTCTTGATAGAACCTGAGCCACTTCCTCCACCTCCATTAGTGACTTCTGTGGCAAAGAATATAGGGAACACTTTAATAATGTGTTATATTTATTTTTAAAAAAACAAACTGTAAAAGGATTATTCTACACAGGCTAATGTTCCTAATTTCATATCTATGCAAAAGATACTGTAGATCGCGAGATCAGCGAAACACAATGACAAAAAGGGCCTTTATTCTAGTCCTATAAAGTACATCACGTTGTGAAAAACATCCAGAAATGACTGAGGAAAACTAAACCTTAACACACGCTAACACTGGTTTTTTTCTACATTACATGCAATAAAAAGGCCTGGGTCCAATAGCACTTTTCTCCTATACGAACTAACTCGTGCCTCCTCCACAGGTACCTTCTTAAATAATTTGCAATCCATGGTTTTATGCAAGGGCTACAAATGCATTGGCAGATTAAGGCTGGGTTCACACGTAGTGTAAATACTGCAGATTTTCTGCAATGAATTTAGTTGTGGAAAATCCGAAGCATAATACAGTAGCAGCAGAGTGGATGAGATATGAAATTCACTTGGTTTTTATTTTTCCAAAGTACAATACAAAAGTATACAACATCCCAATGATAAAGTCTCACAGTATTGTATACAGAACACAGAAAAAGCTTGCACCTTTAGCTATCAGAAACGTGCCTCGGACATTGACATACGGACGTATTAACAGACAAACAAACATAAAAACAGACAGAGTGGTGGTGATAAATACAAGAAATTATACATACGAGATGTCAAAAAGGAACAGGATGATACAGGATACGAAAACCATGTATAAGTTAGCACAGATACATTCACAGAGTGACAGAGTTCTTACGGAGCAGAAGCTGAACATGGGGTAAATCCCTCCGAGTGGATGAGATATGAACAAATCTCATCAACAGGCTCCGTAAATGATAAGTGGAAAAACTGCTCAGAATTGGCTTTGCGGTGCAGTTTTTTTTTTTTTAATCGCATTTTTTGGTGCAGGTTTTCTCCATTGAATTTGATGGTGAGGTAAAACCCACAATAAATAGCAGATGTTGGTATTTTTGCGGCAGAATAGCTGCAATTCCGCCACAAAAATCACAAGTCCGAAAATAAAAAAATCTTATACTGTGGTTCTTTGTCCAGGCCGGCCTCCTGGGATGAGGTTTCATCCTATGTGACTGCCGCTGCAGCCAATCACAGGCTGCAGCAATCACCTGGAATAAAACGTCATCCCAGAAGGACGGCCTGCCAGCAGCCCGGCTAATTCTGTAGTTTCCCACAGAGGACATTCCAGGCGAAAAACACCACCACAATTTGGTGCGGTTTTTCGACCAGGGAGGATGCGCTGTGTGCTTTTACCCTAGAGCGGACAGATGTGTGAATGTAATATGGTCTCCCTTTCTGGTTACACAAATATTTCATTTATATCAGCGGTGACCGCTAAATATCATGTTCTGTAACACATTGGCTGATTAATTTGAAAGTTTGACTTGAGGTGATTAAGAAATCTGAATTTCCTTGCGCAAGTGGTGAAATTCAAAGATTACCAGATTGTAAATTATGGCTACTTCTTCTCTTGTAATATAAAGGACAAGAAAAAAAGTGAGGGTATTATCCATGGCCTCATGTTTCACAATGGAACCAGGTGCCTTTGAATTCAGTTATAACTGTATGCAAATTTAAGAGTTAAAGTTTTGTGGTTCTAACACTTTAGTTAACTGTTCAGGAATGTACTAGGATTCCAGTACAAAGGAATTCCTGAGAGTGATGCTGGCCATACACTCTACATAGCTGAGTGTTTGACCGACAGCTATTCTTCCTGACTCCCCCATATACATTTACGCTCGGCAGAGTATGCATGTGTTCTCAGAAAGAAAGTTGCTGCCAAATAACGAACAAAAGGATCAGGCATGTTAAAATTCAACATGCCTGACCGTTCTCTCCCCTGACATCGATCATCGGGGGAGTTTGGATGCAGTCATACACATTAGATGGTCAGCCGGTCAAGCCGAAATCGGCAAGTTCGGCCGACATACATCTAATTTGTAGGGCTAGCTTAACAGCTCATGGCATGCACACCTGCTGATAGGAGGGATGGGTGGTAGAAATTTTTAAAAACTTGGGGATTTTTCGCTCCCCCAAGGAGAAGGACTCACCTGAACAGATGTCTAGAGACTATACTAATCTCCTTGACTATCCAGCATCATTGAAGCTAGTTGATTGCCTTTCTATACTTAGGCTAAGTTGACACAACAGAAACAAATGTTGCGGATTTCAAGGAAAATCCTACTCGTGGATTTTCTATATAAATTTCCAGTTTCCGTGCCATGGACCCCACGTGTATTATCCCCATTCAATGGAACTAATACTTGTGTAGAAATCTGCCAGTTTTTCAGCGTGGAATTCACATGGAAAATTTCTGTCACATACAGAAATCTATACAGACAAGCGTATTTCCCATTGAAATCAACAGGAGGAGGATTTTGACACAGAATACATGGCAAACTACTTTCCTTTAGACTTATCATTCCTCGTATGTTCTTGTTTTGCATCACTTAAAGTGGTTGTCCCAGAAAACACATGTATCCCTTATCCGCAGGATAGGAGATATATGTGTGATGGCTGGGATTCCGACCGCTGGGACTCCCAGCGATGAGAACTGGGGACCAAAAGTCCCACGAAGTGCTCCATGAGAATAGAGCACTTGTGCGCATGCCTGACCGACTCTCTATTCATTGTTATGGGACATCCAACCCATTGCATAACAGCCACATGGGATTACAGAAATTGATTCTTTGATACCCATACTTTACACAACACAGTCTACATAAGAAAACACACACTTTAACACAACTTTCAATAAAATAGTTTATAACACTGCCACGATTTTTTTTATACATCCCACAATATACGGTACAGTATACTATTGAAAAATTGGATCGCACCTGTAGGTGGATGGAAGGTGGTTTTCTCTTCATCACTTTCATATCCACTCACAGATTGTCGTGTTTTTACAGCTATTGATTTTGTTTCATTCTGGGCTTTTCCCAAAATAACAGAAGTCCTCTTTAATTTCTGAACAGGGGAAGCAAGATCATGAGAGACATTCTTCGCCTGATTACGGACAGGATTCTGTGCTATACGTTGCAGAGAAGGTGGGTGTTCATAAGCTGTGGAATTTTGTATTGGTTGACTTGGATTTGCTGGCTCAAGCATAGGAGGATGCATTGGATTTCCATCTAGAATGATAAAGTTGTACATTACACCTATATTAATATACAGTGAAAACTGTAATGTTGCATAGTGTGACTCCTATAAACAAAGGCAAACGACTAAATTCACGGTTTCTTCGTGTAGTTAGAACCCCATTTGTGTGTAGTGATCTGTTCTAAAACATAACCAACTGCATCATAGAGCAGACATTATTTCCATTGTTCGACTATGGAGCCCAAAACCGATAACAATAAAAAATAGGTTAATGTAGCATATAATATAGACCTGTCTTTTACACTGCTCTGTATAGTGCAGTGTTGTGTAAAATGGGAATCTACATATCAAGCTGAACCATAAACAGTGGATATACTGCTTTTCCATAAATATTAAAGCTGCACTTCTCAAAGCTTGAGGCTCATTTGCTGTAGGGTTGCACGATGCATCGAAACGGTTCAATACCGTGATTTCATGTATTTCATTACTTAGCAGTGCGGCCGCACCGCTTAGTAGTGTAATACATGTATTTAGTTACTTGGACTACAGAAAATATGGCGTGTGCACTGCACAGTGCCCGCCATGTTCTGTCTTCAGTGCGCGACCCGAAACGCTATCTTTAGTGCAGCGCTGGCTATATCACATAATGCTGATCGTGCAGGCACAACAATGTGCCCGCGTGATTCGGAGTGGGGCAACGGCTGTGATACACAGCCGCATCCCGGCTCTAATGGCAGAGATCAGAAAAACCTCTGCTTTCCACCAGTGGCGTAATTGCGACCAGGCCCCGAAGCCAAAGGAGCCCGCGGCACCCTGCACCACATCAATGAAAAGTTACTATAGTAATTGGGGCTTATGTAATAAACTACACGGGCCCCCGTTACTATAGTAATTGACAATACTTACATTCCTCCTTCCGGAGCGCAGCGGCAGTCCGGACGTCACAGTGCTGTGCGTAGCGCATGACGTCACAACGCTATGCGCTGAGCACAACATCCCGATCCTTGAAAGTTTAATGTTACTGTCTGTTGGTGCTGATGGGTCGGGGTCCGACTTCTGGGACCCCCGCCAATCAGCTGTTTTGAAGGGGGTACAGTGCTCGTACGAGCGCTACTTCCCCTTTATTCCGGTCACTTTCTCACACTGAATCACCGATATCCCTGGTGGCCGTGGGTACCGGGGTTATAATGTGGGTTAGTGTTAGCCTCTTCATGTCAAACATTAAGCCCCGCCTTAGTAACGGGTGTGGTTAACCAGCCAGGAGCCATTACTAAGTTGGTAATAAAGTTTAGAAAAAGACATAGGGAAAATATTTTATTGAAATAAAAATCCCACACAATCCTCGTTATCCATTTTATTGGAAATACAAAAAAAGCAGTCATCGAAGTAATCCCCGAATCCGAAGTAATCAAACAACCGAACTTGTAAAAAAACACAAACACACAAAAATAATTAGTAACACATAAAAAAGCAAAACAATTATTATTCTTACTTTTCCTGGGTCCAGCACTGGAGCCGCAATGTCAGCGAGCTGGGCCCTATATCTTTTCCTATCATGTGTAATACTGTCTGCTGAGCCACTGTATCTAATCCTATCCATAGCTATAGGGTTGTAGTGCTATAGATATGCTGTTTCCTATATACACATATACATACACGCACACACATTTTCTTGGGGAAGACATATGTATTGGGGCTATTTCCCCAGACGTTTCAAAATCTTAGTGCCGCCCTTGGCTGCTAGTGCTGCATTGTTGGATCACTTAGGAGACCCAGGGATGCAGCTGAAAGCTGCGGGCCGTCGGCCATGAGAAGTTTGTGGGGGGGGGGCCCATGAGCCTTTAGCTACGCCCCTGCTCTCCACCATTGAAATCTTGAATGCCGCGATCAAAGCATTCAAAGTAAAAATGAGAAGCAGGACCCCCTTTAATCGAGTTACAGGGAATTCCTGTGACGCGATATGGACAGACAGCCCAGTGTCCATTGAAGGACCCCAGGGCTGCCTGACCATATTTCATGTTAGGGCATACTTAGGTATGCTCTAACAACTGCCTGTGTACTATCAGTACACAGGTTAATGTACTGGCATATATGCCAGTACATTAAAGTAAAAAAAATAAAAATCTGGATATAAAAACAAAAAAAAAAAAAACACCCAAAAGAAATTCTGCTTACAATAAATGACCGTTATTAAAAAATAAGTACTAAAACATAAAATATACACATTTGGTATCTTTTTCTTACGACAGTAAGAACCTGCACATCAAATTTAAACTTAATTTATGTCGACAAAACACAAGTTTTATTTCTAACAATCAGTTTTTTCCTTGTAAAAGTAGTAAAACATAAAACTATAAATATGTTATAGCCGTAATCGTGTTGACCTGCAGATTAAAGTTAACATGCTGTTTTTACCGCACGGTGAATGCCGTAAAAACAAAGCCCCCAAAAAAATGGAGAAATCATTTTTTCCCATTCCACCCCATAAAAATGGTTTTGCCAGTTTCACGCTACATTATATGGTACCGTGAAAATCTTCAACTCGTCCCGCAAAAAAAAAGCCCTCATTCGGCTATATCGGCAAAAAATAAAAAAGTTATGGCGTTTGGAAGTTGGGGAGAAAAGCTTCTATCACACTACTGTTAATATACGTTTACCTCTCTTCCGTCAGAGGAAGAGAGGACCGAAAGATCAAACGGAAAGCGACGGTTCTGTTAGAGTTACCATTGATTTCAATGAAAATTCTTTTGTTTCCGTCGCTTTCCGTTTGTCTCCGTTCGCTAGGTTTCTGTTTGTTTTTTCACGAAAAAACAAAAAAATTCTGCAGACTACACTTTTGCTTCCGTCAAAAAAACTGAAATCTAGCCAACGTAGACAAACGGAAAGCAACTGAAACAAAAGAATTACCATTGAAATCAATGGTAATTCTAACGGAACCGTTGCTTTCCGTTTAATCTTTTGATCCGCTCTTCCTCTGACAGAAGAGAGGTAAACTTATATTAACAGTAGTGTAAACTTAGCCAAAAAATTGTGTGAAAACCCGAAAAATTGGCCATGTCTTAAAGGGGTTAACCCCGATGTTGCCATTATGTGAGGGGAATGATGGTGTCACTTACCTCAATGTGCCTCAGATAAATTGTAATGAGTTATAGTAAGTCATCAAGTACCTCAGTGTCATAATGAGCAACATTGGGTTAATGTGTGAGGTACATGATGGGGTTAAAGGCTATGTACACCTTTGACCTTTTTGTAAAAAAAAAAAAATATGCTTTCAATCAGTGTGCTTTGTGCAACTTTTAGTTTTTATTAAAAATTACTTTTGCTTTATGAGATACAGCTGCTTTGTATTCTGTGTACAGAGCAGCTGTACAGTGCGCTAAGACCTGAATGAATCCGTCAGGTCCGTGGAGCTGACGGGTTCAGTGTCAGTGGATCTGACACGGAGGATCCACCTGTAATCGATCACATCTAAGTTATGAACTTAGATGTGATCGGTAACAGATCGATCCTACGTGTCGACCCGCTGACACTGAACCCATGGAGGATTTTGTGTAAGATACAGCTGCTCTGTATACAAAGTACAGAACAGCTGTATCTCAAAAAGTAAAAATAATTCTTCATAAAAATGAATTCTTAAGTTGCACAAAACACACTGATTGACCTTTTTATTAAAGGGGTAATGCGGGGACCAAAAAGTTCAAAAAATTGCTTTGTGTTCATATTTTTATGTAAAAATAAGTCCTGGAGCTTTTCTAATATTGACGACCCGCCAACACGGCTCCACGTGACTGAGGGCTTGCTTCCTGTGCTGTTCGTGTCGGCGTGTTATCAATGGCATGACCACAAAGGGCTGTCACATTGCCTATTGCTGGAGTCCCAGAGCAGAGCATCAGATAGCGCTTTGCTCGGGACTCCAGCACCGCTCCCAACATTTGGTCAGTGACTTCAGGGCTTTCCTATAGCTCGAGTTCCGAGCAGAGAATCAGCTGATGCTCTGCCTGGGGACACCCGTACTTGTGCCAACGTCACTGTCCATATACATGACAGTGACGTCGTCAGCTCAGCTGATGCTCTGCTCGGGGACTCCAGTGATAGGAAACTCCTGAAGTCACTGTCCATATATGGACAGTGACGTCGGCAGCAGTAGTGAAGTCCCCGAGCAGAGCATCAGCTGATGCTCTGCCTGGGTACTCCTGTACTGCTGCCGACGTCACTGTCCATATATGGTCAGTGACAGTTACGTTGGCAGCAATGCCGGAGTCCCCAGGTAGAGCCTCAGCTCTGGTGGCTCTGCTCGGGGACTCCAGCGATAGGAAATTTGCACACTAATTTCTGCAAAACACCTGCAGGGTTAAAATGCTCACTACACCCCTGGGTGAATACCTTGAGGGGTGCAGTTTCCAAAATGGGGTCACTTCTGGGGGGGGTCACTCCCCTTATTGGGTCCCACAGGGGCTTTGCAAATGCGACATAGCGCCCAGAAACCAATCCAGCAAAATATGCACTCCAAAAGCCAAATAGCGCTCCTTCCCTACTGTGTCCCCGAACAGCAGTTTATGACCACATATGGTGTATTGCCGTACTCTAGAGAAGTTGCTTTACAATGTTGGGGTTTCTTTTTTCCTTTATTTCTTGAGAAAATAAAAATTTCTTAGCTAAAGCTACGTCTCAGGCCTCATGCACACGGCCGTGCCCGTAATCACGGCAAGCAGGCCGGCATGGCTGGCCGCATTTTCGGTCCGTGCGCCCATACAAAATATGGGAGCACGGCCCGTAAAGTACGAATAGTAGGACATGCTCCATAATTCCCGGCTTGGTTCTATGGCACGGACTCCTACCCGTAGCGCTACGGAAAGGTGTCCGCGCCCAATAGAACCGAACAGGTCCATAATTGCGGACCGTATTACGGTTTGCAATTACGGAGATTTTGTACGGTCGTGTATATGGGACCTTATTGAAGAAAAACGATTATTTTTATTTTCACTGCCCAACGCTAAGAAAATCTATGAAACACCTGTGTGGTCAAAATGCTCACTGCACCCCTATAGTTTCCTAAATGGAGTGGTTTTTTGGGCGTTTTCACAGTTTTGGTTCCATAGGGGCTCTGCAAATGCGCCATGGCCTCTGCAAACCATTCCTGCTAAATTTGAGCTTCAAAAGCCAAACGGGGCTCCTTCCGTTCTAAGCCCTGCTGTGTGTCCAAACAGCCGTTTAAGACCACATATGGGGTATTGTTTTACTTGGGAGAAATTGCTTTACAAATGTTGTGGTGCTTTTTCTCCTTTCGTCCTTGTGGAAATGAGAAAAAATTAGCTAAACCTATATTTTCTTTGAAAACATCTAGATTTTCATTTTCACTGCCTAATTTCAATAATTTCTGCAAAACACCTGTGGGGTCAAAATGCTCACTATACTCCTAGATAATTTCTTCAAGGGGTGTAGTGGGGTCACTTGTGGGGGTTTCCACGGTTTCGTCCCCTCAGGTGCTTTGCTAATGCGACATGGCCTCCTCAAACCATTCCTGCTAAATTTGAACTCCAAAAGCCAAATGGCGCTCTTTCCCTTCTAAGCCCTTCTGTGTGTCCAAACAGCCGTTTATGAACACATGTGGGGGTCAAAATGCTCACTATACCCCTAGATAATTTCCTTGAGGTGTGTAGTTTCCCAAAGGGGTTAACTTTTGGGGGATTTCCACTATTTTGTCACCGCAAGAGCTCTTCAAACCTGACATGGTGCCTAAAATATATCCTAATAAAGAGGAGGCCCCAAAATCGACTAGGTGCGCCTTTGCTTCTGAGGCCTGTGCTTCAGTGCATCACCACACTAGGGCCAGATGTGGGATATTTCTAAAAACTGCAGAATCTGGGCAATAAATATGGAGTTGTGTTTCCCTGGTAAAACCTTCTGTGTTACAGAAAAATTGATTAAAAATGAATTTCACCTCTACTTTGCTTTAATACCTGTGAAACGTCTAAAGGGTTAAGAAACTTTCTAAATGCGG